>NW_028143096.1:0-299012 GCF_977018435.1 Lepisma saccharinum
AGGATGACACTGCATAGGGTATCCTCGGGCAAGGCATCGTGGAACTCGCAGACGACCTTGATGTTGGTTCGATCGTTGACCACAACCTTCTTTCTCTTAGATGTGTTGATGACGGTCATGGGTCTCCGTGCTTTGAACTCGCTGGGCGTGTAGTACATGTCCACGCTTCCCTCGGTCACGCGTTTGTAAGCCGAGAACGCTTCGTAAAGTTTGAGGTAATCGTTTTTGGTCACGTCGAGGTTGTAATTCTCGCGCGGGAACACTTCGTTCCTACCGTTCTTCAGATAAACGTTCTTGATCTTGCAGTCGTCGAACTTGCTGGAATCTTTTTCCTGATTCTTGTCCCTCCCGGTCTGAAAAAGCACTACGACGAAATCTGGCATGTAGAACTGTATGTTGTTGAACTGCGTCGTCACGTCGAATTCCATGTGACTCCCCGACGCCATCTTCTGCACGCACTGGTAACCGTGAAAGTGAATCGGCACCTGCGGACTTTTCAAGATCTCCGCTTTGTACTTGAGGGCGTAGTTCGTTTCGTATTCCACCACCGGCATTCTCAATTCCATGCTTCGGATGACGCATTTCGCCGCTTCGGGTAAAGTGTTGGCTATCGGTGTGGTGCCGTCCGGACCCAAAGTAGCGTATCGCATTAGTGCGTCGTTGTCGTTGGCCGCTCTTCGAAATGTGATCCTCAGTCCTCCCTTCCACATGATCTCCTTGTAGTCCGAGAAGAAACCAGGCAGCAGACGCATGGGAAAGAGCACCGTGTGACTTCTTGTCGATATTTTGGTCCCGGCTTCGAATCCCCCGGCCTGGTAGTACGCTGCGTCCGTTTTGGATAATTTCAACGTTCCCACTGCCGTCGACGTGATGCCTGGATAATCTATTCTGTCGATGACGGTGTTGTGTTTCCTCACCTCCACCTGCGAGAACAGGTGAGGCACGAAGTTGTCCACGAGTATCAAGTTTGCTGCTGCGGGAAACGCGTCTCCGCTTTCCTTCTTCACCACGTCGAATTGAAGGTAGAGGTCCGCTCTGTGAGGATGAACAAACCCGTCGCCTACGTCCACGTCGTATTCGATCTCCCTGTTCGCTTCGTTCAGATTGGCGAACGTGCGACGGTTGGGAGGGAAAGATTGCAATTCGTAACTTTCGATTTGCTCCATTTTACATGTATGGTTATTTATTATATGTTGATCTCCACGATGGCCGTCGTAGTGGCACCTGCGAAATCCACCACGTCTCCTTTCTCGTTCGTCACCACCAACTCTATGTCGTCTATGCGGTTGCGACATACTGGAAAATAGATCGGCGAAGAGGGTGTGTAGATGATCGGTTCCATGAACTCGGAACTTGGTTTGAAAGTGGCTATGATTCCCGTCTGCTTGTGACTTCCTAACAATCCGTCCGAAGATTTCGTGATCATACCTTCGGCCACGTTACAGTGTACGTTCAGAGTCTCTATGGCCAAGAATTTAGGAATGTTGGTTGCTACGTGCTTGATGCCAGCTTCGAGTTTTGGGTGGTTGTTCTCGAAACCTAAAAGTTCTCCCATGGTGCCCAGGTCCACGGTCTCCGTCGCGGATAGGATTTCCACTCTGTGCGTGACCGAATTTTGAGAAAGGTATGTGCCTTTGGGTAATTGAGCTTGCAAAGTGGAAAGATTGTATTGTCCTGGCGTGACGACGATGTGTTCGCTTCCGACGCTAATTTTGTTGTTGTGCTGTGTGACGTTAGGTATGAGGTACATGCTGTAGAATGCACGCAGAGCCACGGATTTAGGATAGACGATGTCGTCGTGCAGCGTGAGTTTTAAGATCGATGATTCGCTCGTGAGATGGAACACGCCCATCCTAGTGATGCTGTTTGAGGTTCCACAATGCTTTCTGGAAATCCTCGATCGTAGGGTTATTTATTTTAGAGAGAAACGCGAGCACGGAGAGGCAGAGATGACCGCAGTTCACGTCTCCGAAATTTTGAATGCGTTCGTCGTTGTAGTATATAGAGGTTTTGTTCGTTTTCAGATAATGAATTAAATTTGTAGGTGGAACACCTCCGAAAGAATCGAAAACGAATGCTTTATCATTGTCGTTTTTGTGGTAACATATCCAATGCGTGCCTGGATTTTCTTGACCGTGAAAGTTGACTACTCCGCATTCTCTTCTTTTAATGCTTGAAGGTAACGAGTCGGACATGAAAACTCCTCTGAAGTGTTTGATTTGTAACGGTCCGATCAGAGATTCAATGTCTCGGTTGGTGAGTGCTTCTGTTTTTTTTTTTTTAAAACTTCTTCATCACGCCCTTTCCTCCTTTCTTCTCCATGGCCAGGTTGTGACGTTTCTGTTCTTCCAATTCCGCTTTGTTCTTCTTCGAGTCGATGACGGTTTTCGCGATGGCGGCACTTCCGTCGGCCAAACTTCCAACGGCCCCCAATGCTGCCAGGATGGCCGGGATGCTGAATATGAAACCTCCGATCTTTTGCTGTTTCCGCGAACGCTGCAATCTTTTCAATTGAGGTGTGCTGAGCAGCAATTTCATTCCATGTCCTTTCGACAAGCAAGAACGTTTCTTCTCGCGTTGTTTCTTGGTGAGTAACCCATCGAGGGCACCTAGATTTTTAAGATTGGAGTATGGTATCTGGTACACGACACCCTTGGGCTTCATGTTGATGCTCTATGTGTTATTTTCACGGTATGTAATTTATATATATATTCTGAGATTTTTTCTTGTGTAGTTTTTTTACGGTATGTTATTTATATACCCCACCCCAATTTTTGTTTTGTGTTCATGGCGATGGTGGTACCCAGTGCGGCGACCCGTTCACCCAGCGATGCGTCTCTGCTCACAAACCTTTCGAAAGCTGCATGTTCCAATTTTTTGTCTGCTTCGTGACGTGCGTCCAGATCCGTCTGCGTGGTGTTGTAGGCGATGTCGTGATCTTTGCATGCTGCGTCCAACGGATTCACACCCTTGTCTCCTCTCTCCAATCTTTTCTCGAGTTTGGTACCCGGTCCGCAGTACTGGTAGCCAGGTAAATGCATCTAGAAAGGTAACTTGTTGATGATGTCGTTCACGAGTCCCTTTCCTTCGGCCACGTTCCAAAATTTTGGAGGCAGCGTGTTGATGATTTTGATCAGGTAACCTATGCCCTTGTCGTCGTTCACGATGAAGTTGGAAAGTTTCGTGCTGATCATGTCCACGATGCCAACCTTCTCGTTGTAGAAATTACGATTGCCTGCATTCTCTTCGCCGGCTATCACCAACAATCGGTCCACGAGTTTCCTAACGTCGTCCACCCAAACGAATTCTTTGGGTAACGTGTTGTAGCGTTTGACGCCGCTGCCTGTTTTGACCTGGTTCCAAATCGGTTTGATGAGATTCCTGTACTTCTCGCCGCTGCTCGATTTCACCCTATTCTGCGAGGCGTCGTTGTTCTGGTACAAGGCATCCGTCATGATCAGAATTTCCTTGTAACTTTGGTAATCTTCGTCGGTGTAATCTTTCGGCTGCTTTTTGGCGACGAGTTCCCACAGTCCCACCGTACCCGGATACCTGTTCCAACTATCCTTGTCGCCTAAATTGACTTTAATGTCGTTGCCTTCGAAGGTCACCTTCGATTTCCCAATCTTCCACACCACACCGCCGCCTTCGCTGGTTTCCATGCTAGGATACAATCCGAACACTTCATCCTTGTCGAATTTCCCCGTGCTCAGGTAGTCTCGTGCCAAAGGTCCCAACTCGATTTTATCCGAAGACGTGCTGCCTATGGCTCGACGTCGTGCCGGTGCATCCTTAAGTTCGAACGGCGTCGAAGGAATGCTCGAAATGGGCGTGGGAACGGCATAACTTTTAGCTGCGAGCGGTACGAGTTCGTTGATCAAATTTTTATTTTGTTCCGTGACACTTTTAATTTCTTTACCTAGACCGCTGATGGCATCGATCACAGGTTGATCCTGACGTTTCTTCTCTTCGTAGAATCCGCGATTCTCGGATTTCCAACCTTTGAAGCGTTTCGCGAGGTAATCGCGAAGCTTGAGATTTTCGTCTTCGATTTTCCGTTTCGTCATGACGTTATTTATACACGTCGTTTCTCACAACGTTGCAACGTTTAGAAAGTCGTTGATTTTGTTTCTGTATTTTCCGTCGTTGGGTTTTCTCGTCATGTCGATCGTAGCGAATCCGAAATCGTCACTGTTCCAGCAAGAAGAGCAGCCTTCCGAAAATTGATTGTAGTTCATGTCTCCGCCTACGTAGTCATCGTACGCATGCTTGAGGTTGGTGTGATCTTGACGAAACAAACATATGAAATTAGCGTTGTCGCGTAGTAACTGTTTTGGAATTTTGGAAAACGTTTGAGCTAGGTAAAAGCAATCCATTTCTTTGTGACGACCTTGCGTGAAAAAGTTGCGAATTTCATTTTGATTTTCCAGGATGGCGTCGTCGAACACGACGACTGAATTTTCACGACAATCGTCGAGTGGTTTTATTTCCGAAGCGAACGTTGCAATGTCCAGACCATCGTACACTTTCATCAGTTGCTGGTATTTGGATTGCTCCAAACTTTTCGAGAACACGTACAGGTGCCTGTTCTTCCAATTTAACCAATTCGGTGCGAGGAGAAAATTGTCCACGAGCAGTGTCGTTTTCCCACACCCCGAAGGACCTACGATCAGACAGCGGATGCTGTCGGGAAGCAACTCGCCGTTCTTTTTTTTTCTCGTTTGACTTTCCGGATCCGGTAGACGCTTCACCACGTTCCACGTACTCACAAGATCACTTCGTCCGCGTCGATCCAACTCTTTTCCGGAAGTCCCAGCCATTTGACAAACAGTTTGTCACCTTTCCTACGCAATACTTTCTCGATGAGGTACGTGTCGGGGTGTTTCGTTTTAGAGAGTTCCTCTTCGGAGTGTTTACAAAAAAAAATGCCTTACGAGAAAAATTTTGTAGGCTAATTCTAATTAGTGTTAGTTTGAGGGGTTTATTTATATATGGGTGGCGTTGTTTTCCTCAAATATGTGTTTTAATCAACCCTGTAAAAAAATTTAAAAAAATATATAAGAAAAATATGATTGTAGATAGAAAAAAGCACAATAAATATTGTATGCATGTGTAATTCTATTTAGCTTATTTTTGCTAGACACGAATCTTCTTCAGATTTTATTGCCCATTAGTATATTTTTCTACCAATCTAGTAGAGGTATGAAACTATGAAAATGTTCTTGTTTAAGCACTAATCATTATGTTTCCAATAGGACTCCTATGGGACGTAAAACCTTGTAACTTTGCTCTATGTATATACTAGTGCTTTTCCAATATATTCACAAAACCTTAGAACCTTCACAGACAAAAAGATAAAGTTTCCTCCTGTGTACATGTATAATTCGAATCCCACTGTAGGTCCAGTTTCGATTAACCTTACTGCGCATAAAGTAGACTTAAAAAAAAAAAATCCAACTCAGAGTATCAACACATTCAAAAAGATAAACACACACAAAAGAAAATACTCGAAAACTAGCTAAATTTACTCAAGCTTTTATTTTTCATAATGTCAAGAGCATCTACCTCTAGCGCAGGTTGCTTGTTGCTGACTTACAGACTGATAAGAGCTTATGTAAGAGCACCCTGCTTGGCGACGAGCTGTAGAAGCCACAATTACCTAACCTATTTTTTTTAAATATATTTGTAAAATCCATCTAATGTCTGAATTAAAAAAAAATATTATATTTGTTAACTGTTTAAGAAAATTTTTTGCAAAATACCCCGACAACGTTTCAGCTACTAGGACCTCATTACCATGAGCCTAATCCTAGTAAGCCACATACACACCTGTTCTTCGTATCGCATATGCTAGTAAGTCAGATGACATACTGGGAGAATCACATTTCCCCCAATGATCCCACCACAACAAACGTCGCACATGCTAGAAGAAACAGGATCAGGATATTTTATGCTAAATTTACGGCTGCCTGTATGCAGTTATAGGCAAATCATTAAAAGAGCGCTCTAATATACAATGATTTCTCCTACCATGTACCCTAACATACAATTTAACATAACAAATAAAATTTCGATTCGTCTATATATACCCAACAAAACTCAAAAACTGTCATACGCGAGAGCTAATATTTTGCAACAACTATAATTACCCAACACTAGCAACAAGAACAAAAAAAATATATCAATTACTTGTATAATATTAATTAGTAACTTTAGATAATATTAATTATTAGTTTTCAGTTGTAATTAATTTTAAAAAACAATTAATAACATGTTAGGTGATGATAACCAAGTGCAAAAAGCATTGCATTTTTTTTTTACACACAAACAAAACACCACATAGTTCACAAAACCTCTAACAGATGGCAGATAGTTACATGGTTCTAGTTAGGATGATTTTTGGGTTGTTGGATTGGGGTTGAAGAAGACTATTTGTTGTAGTGACCACAGTATTGTTTTTTTTTTGTGTGTGTGTTTTCTGTTCTTTTACGAGAATTAATATAGGTTGTCATAGAACCCTCCAATTCATGACTTAGGAAAAATCTGTTTGGTGATTCATCATGTACACCTATATGTGAGAAAAAGTATGAATAGAACCTATGATCGGAAATCCAAAATGGCGACCGGAAGTGGGGTTATCTTGGAAACGGTAAGACTTAGGAAAAATCTGTTTGCGGATTCATTAGGTACACCTATACGTGAGAAAAAGTATGAATAGAACCTATGTTCGGAAATCCAAAATGGCGACCGGAAGTGGGGTTATCTTGGAAACGGTAAGACTTAGGAAAAATCTGTTTGCGGATTCATTAGGTACATCTATACGTGAGAAAAAGTATGAATAGAACCTATGTTCGGAAATCCAAAATGGCGACCGGAAGTGGGGTTATCTTGGAAACGGCAAGACTTAGAAAAAATCTGTTTGCGGATTCGTCATGTACGCCTACATGTAAGTAAAATATGAATAGAACCTATGCTCGGAAATCCAAAATGGCGACCGGAAGTGGGGTTATCTTTGAAACGGCAAGACTTAGAAAAAATCTGTTTGCGGATTCGACGACTGCAAGATCAAGAACGTTTATCTGAAGAACGGTAGGAACGAAGTCTTCCCGCGCGAAAATTACAACCTCGACATGACCAAAGACGATTACCTCAAACTTTACGAAGCTTACACCTCTTACAAACGCGTGACCGAGGGAAACGTGGACATGTACTACACGCCCAGCGAATTCAAAACCCACAGGCCGATGTTCGTCATCAACACATCTAAGAGAAAGCAGGTGGTGGTCAACGATCGCACCAACATCAAGGTCGTCTGCGAGTTCCACGGCGCGCTGCCCGCCGATACTCTATGCAGCGTCATCCTGGTCGTAGAGAAGTCCTTCGTCCACGACGTGAAGAACGAGAGGGTCACAGAGCAGTTTTAAAAAATAATTCGTAAAATAATTGCCACATACTAAAAAAAATCAACAAAATTATATAAAATACAATGTAAGTTAGTTCGGTGCGCAAATAAAAAAAAATAATAATTCACGAAACTCTCTACAGAGGCATTGTTGGCGGCTTTGATAGCCCCACGACCATTATATAGAACTTTTTTGGTGTTGGGCACCACGCACTCCTGGCGGGGTTATGGGGGCCAGGAATCCTAAAAAACAACAATTATTATTATTTTGTCTGTTTGCTTGCGTCACAATACACGCGCACGCGTGTGTGTGTGTGTGTGTGTGGCACATCGTTCCCCCCGAGAGAGGTTTACAAAGGTCACGATATATAAACATTGCCGGAGTTGGAAAATTACGATATGGTGTATTCGCTCACCACTGTTGCCAGCCATAAATCTCTCTCTCTTTTCATCTTACAGCAAAGTTGGCATCTCTATTTTTTTTTAGTTGTAAGTAAATTGCCAACACACTCTAGTTAATAATGCTACATATTATACGCACACACACACGCACATACTATATTACCATCCAACCGTCTCTCTCTCTTTTACGGCAGTGCGTGTTTGTTGCCGGCTCTCCTTGTTTAGTATATGTAGGTTGGCAAAAATTGCTTTATGCACTGTAAGGCAAGCCTCAAGCAAAGTTGCCAGCTCCTTGCTTTAGGCTAGGTTAGACCAAGGGAAAAAAAGCTGTAGGTAGGCTGTCGGTTGTTTAACTCTTCCCTCTCTCTCTCCTCTCTCTTTTTTGTAAAAAATTATGGCGAAAATACCAGTAGGTTGGCAACCTTGCTTTATGCACTGTAAGGCAAGTCTTAAGTAAGGTTGCCAGCTCCTTGCTTTAGGTTAGGTTAGACCTGGTTAGGTTAGGTTAGGTTAGGTTAGGTTAGGTTAGGTTAGGTTAGGTTAGGGTGGGTTAGGTTAGGTTAGGTTAGGTTAGGGTGGGTTAGGTTAGATTAGGTTAGGTTAGGTTAGGTTAGGGTGGGTGTTGGCAGCTGTCGGTTGTTTAACTCTTCCCTCTCTCTCTCTCCTCTCTCTCTCTCCTCTCTCTCTCCTCTCTCTCTCTCCTCTCTCTCTCCTCTCTCTTTTTTGTAAAAGGCTATGGCAAAAGTACCAGTAGGTTGGCAACTTTGCTTTATGCACTGTAAAGCAAGCCTCAAGCAAGGTTGCCAGCTTCTTGCTTTATGCACTGTAACGCAAGCCTCAAGCAAGGTTGCCAGCTCCTTGCTTTAGGCTAGGTTAGACCCAAAAAAAACCTTAGTGATTTTTTCGAGTAAAATATTGGCAACACTGCCAGAAAATAAGGCTCATGCCTTACAAGAGCCAACCATTAAGGTGAGCCTCAAGCAAGATTGCCAGCTCTTTGCTTGAGGCTAGGTTAGACCCAAAAGAAAACCTTGGTGATTTTTTCGAGTAAGCAGCTGGCAACACTGCCAGAAAATGGGGCTCATGCCTTACGAGAGAAATCCATTAAGGCGAGCCCCACCGAGCCCCATTTTCGGTTGCAGAACTGTCTTTTTACCCCTACTGAAGGAATTCCAAATCTGTTAGGTTGAGGATAGGAAGAAGTGTCGAAATACCCAAGCATGGAAGGATGTTTAAGATCTTCGTAGAGTTTAGGTGTTTGTATGTATAAATAAAACTATCGGTGTCTATGTACAAAATTGACAGCTTATCATTATAGAAAGGTTTCATAATATTATAATGAAATTCGAACATTTACTGTTTCGACAAGTCAATAACTGTTGCACCAACGTAAATAGGTGTTCTGAATTTTATCAATTCTATATCTAGATTCAAAAGTGTTAAATTCTCGTTGTAAATTTTTCGCGATTTGAATCTAAGATCAGATACCAATTTTCTACATTTATTGTTATCTGAAACCAATTTTATGTCTATATGCTTTCTGACGTTCTCCATCGTTTTTCCATAAGCGGCATTATTCATTAGTTTATAAAAATCTTTATCTAATTCTGAAATGGCAGCTGTTCTGTGTCTTGTGTTGGTCTCAATATAAGATTTTAACCATGGGGAGTGTTAAAACTTGAGAATTCTTCTCACATTTACTACCTGAACACCCTTCCCAATCAAAAAGTGAAGATTCTTGTAGTGGACGACATATCTCTCTTTTCTCTCCAGATTTAACATAAGCTTGCTTTGATTAGAATCAGGTGGACATTTAATTTTGGGAGCCGGAGGTAAATCGGAAAAAGTGTCATGCAAATTATTTGGAAATTCAATGTCCACCTCAATGAACAGACCAAATTAACGATCATCGAAGAGATTAATATCAATTGAAATGGGATCTATCCACTCGAATCCTCCGTATGGAGGTTTTTGTATCATTGCGAAAACGTAGAGATTGTTTACGTCAGCGTAAAGTAAAATATGTAATTCGATGGTCGATTTGCATCGTATTGATTCCCAGACATGTGAATATTGTTTGCTTTTGCATGTCTCTGCGTGCATTGCACCATCCCCCACGTATCCCTCTTTCTATAAAAAGTAACATGTCCACATCCGATATCAATTCCAACTTGATCCTGGTCTGGAGCAACATAGCAGACCACGCCAAACCAGGAAGACTGTAGAAGTATGCTGGATCTAATTTATAAATATTTATTGCTGTTTTTCTGAATACCTGAAAAACGTCAGCAAGTACTGTTACGTCTAATCTGAGATATGCATCGTGATAATCCCCGAGAGTATTGCATCTCAATTCCTTCCATATTAATTTCGCATGTTCGTTTTCTTCATTCCTAATTCCGTTTTTTTTTCAGTTGACTGAAGAATTCTTTTTGAGGTGGGAGAGTGTCATCGTCAAATTTAGATTCATCGGTTACATATTCGTAAGGATAAATGCCTTTACGTTTAATCAGTTCTACGTGTATGTTGGGGAAACTAGCTTTTGTAATTTTAAATTGTTCGTCAGTAAGTTTACTCGCCAAATCATCGAGACTTGCCGATAGGAATCTAAAAGAATCTAGAAACCTCATCTCCATGATTTCAATCGTTCCTGGAATTTTAACTTTCTTACTTATTGAAATATAACGTTCTTCGTTTTGAGCAAGAATATCTATTTTTTGCGTATCGTATCCAAGATTCCTAATTCAAAAATGGAAGTCGTAATTGGATCCATTGTGAAAAAATATTGGTGCGAATTTAGGCTTCTGGATCTTGAGGTTGCAGGTGTTGCAGATTCCACTAATATATTTTCCGGTGATATGATTATGATGAAATACTTTCCGATTCTCATCCGTGAAATGTTGATCACACACCGGACACGTTTCAATGTTATTGTGAGATTGAAGTTCTTCACTGGATAATGGAAGCATTGGTTTCGATTGGCATAAGAGGCTGCCAATGTTCTTAACCTCCTCCAGCATCTTTTTTAAAAAAGAGTTCAATAACATACGGTCCGCGATATATATATGGTTTATCTATCCTATCCTGCCAAACAACAACATATCCAAAACTGTTTAGATCTTGAAGCTGGTGTTGTTGAAGAAAATTCGTGATCCGGATCGCAATAAGACAATGGTTTGAGAAAAGCCTCAAAGTCTGCAATGATGATGGCCGGATGTTCCAACAAGGCATTGTGCATTTAATTCTTCGAATTCATTTGCTTTGGGCATCAACATGCGAGCCTGTCTCTTGACTCCACAGTAGATTTTATGTTGAGCAAGTTTTTTGTTTGGCAATTTCTTGATTTCGGAAATGTTGGTAATTACGTTGTTCACGATCCGCGAATACGGCTAAACACCTTGGACAAACTTTGATGTGTGCATTATGCTTGGTTGTTTGGCTTCTGACCAAGCGGGAAAGTGAACGAATTAGCATGTAATGATGAACATCATCGTCAGCAATGAGAAGCAGATTGATTTCCACGGCTTCGTCTTCAACAATATTAGTTATCCTAACAGTATGCACTAAATTCTTAATGGAAGAACACGAATATACGTACATTTATAGCTAACCGTTTTCCTTCTCCATTTCGTACCCTGTTTTCAAACTTTTTTGTATGTCAGAAATAGCAACAGGGTATTCGATGCCTTTCATAGCATATTCAATCTCGTCTACATATTGTGTGTAATGACTAACCCGACATGGATTATTTGAACAATGAACTGGGTGAAGTGCCGCTAAAATGCACCACATAAAACACTTATTGTCAGTATTATAAATGTTAAGCACAGCTCTCTTATGCTGAATTTCTACTGGAAGTGGAACGTAGCTCGAAGCAGAAAAAGGTGTCAATTTGTTTACATAAGCGATTAATCTGTAAGGACTTCTACATAAAGACCAACCTGGTCCCTTAGCCTCGAATTCATCGTGTTTCCTAATCAATTCACTAGTAAGATTAGAATAAAAAACATTCAAATTATCAATGTTTGCCAAATAAAGAACTTGGTTTTTCGTTTTGTGAAAAGAAAATATTTCTCGTACCATTGGTTTTCTTATATTTACAGATTAGATCAACATATACTTTTATGGAGTTGTTTTCTAGTTTATTTTTCAAAATATTTATAATAGATGTTTTAATTTCACTCAAAAAACTAGAAATATCACAGCCTGGTTTCGAAGTAAAAAGAAAATCCAGGAGTTGGTTGTTGAATGCAGATCTAATCGGCTTTTGGTCATTAGACATCTTAATTTGTTTGGAAGTAGAAGCTTCAGTTTCAGGATGATCAATTTTTCTTTTCAATGTTCCATGTCCGGTTGATGCAATGCAAATTTCCATGTGTTTCCTTAAATTAGCAATGCTAATTATTTTTTCACATTGAGTACAAGGCTTAATAGGTAACAAACAATTTATTTTCGAACCTGTTTCGCTACATCTTGTTTTGTGCTTGCTAATATTAGTTTTGGAGATTAATTTCCCACAAATAGCACATTCAATGAAATTGGTAGATGACATTTTTTTAATATGCTTTAAGTAAATAACAATAAGACGCACTATCAACTGAAAATTCAATAAGATTCTATTTACTAGAAAAAAAACACTTTTAAACTTACGATAATTGATAGAATGTAACTTAAAAAATACAATAGTTATATTTATAATAATATTTTTTTCAGCTCTGGTATTTATATATAAACTTTCTCGGGAAAGGATATAAAATTCGATACAAATACAAATTCATACAAATTCAATCTGTGTTAAAAACGACTTGAAACACCTTCAAAATAAAATAATTGTAGCTATTTCGATAAAATTTTCAGCTATGTTATTTATACAGAATTTCCGGAGACAGCAAGTAACATCTGATCACATGAAAACTCATTCTGATCGAAATTACTATGAAAGAAAATCACTTGATACTCTTTTTAAACTTAAAAATAATAATAGTATGTAGCTTTAAAATAAATTAAATACTTAACTTTTAACACTGCAACAACACACCCGTACTCTTCAAACACTCTCACGATAATGACTGATCTGTAATGCGAAATCCCTTTTTAAATATCCTAAGCGCGGATGGAAACATACGAAACAGTAAGTCAATCAGAAGACACCCATTACGCCATAACCAACAACACGCTAGATACGGGTCTGCGTAATAACTTATTGGGTAAACATTGCACAATAGTTTACCTTACGAGCCATCGCAATGTTACGTAATTTAACTCATAAGAAATTATGACACTCGTACCAAGTACGAGATAAAAAAAATCACAGAGTTGCAATAGTATAAAATCAACAAAAACATCATCAAAATAGGTTTACCATTGTGGTTAAATTAATACCATGTACCATGTATGAGGTAAAAATCACAAAGTTGCAATGGGTGTGCGTAAGTGCAGGTGGGTGTGCGTGGGTGTAAGTGGGTGTGCATAGGTGTAGGTGTTACGTCATTTAACTCGAAATAAATTATGATACTCGTACGACGTATGAGATGAAAAATCACAGAGTTGCAATACTATAAAATCAACAAAAATATCGTCAAAATAGGTTTCCCATTGTGGTTAAATTAATAAAAATAATAGGCCTCGTACTAAGTATGAGATGAAAAATCACAGATTTGCAATAGTATAAAATCGACAAAAACATCGTCAAAATAGGTTTTCCATTGTGGTTAAATTAATAAAAACAATATGCCTCGTACCAAGTATGAATTTGAAGGAGTCTGATTACTCTACTGACGTGCTTTCCATCTCATATAGAATATGACAACAGTGCAAATCGAATTTATAGAAATCTGTACCAAGATTAACATTATTTTTTTAAAAAAGAAAACAGTGCTTTTCATAATAAAAAAAGAGTCTGAGTTACACATCAATTTTTTAAAAGTTTGCATTGCAAAATGTCCAGTTTTCTCCTAGAGCTTTTAGATTACTATGATTATTATTTTTGTCGTATGTTAGCATGCCTGGCGTTATCGTAGGTCACAAGTTCGAATCTCAGTGTCTCCTCAACTTTGACAAAGAAACAGGTAACTAGATAAGCTTGAAGAAAGGCCTATTTGTGACGAATATACGAAGCAAAATTCTTCTCAAAGAAAACATAAACTGAACAATAAAAACTACGTCTCCGTCAGTGCAACATCAGTAGTGTTGGGGTGCCTGGGTCGAACCCAGGAATACGGAGTTGCACGGACCAGAAACTTCCAACACTATCATTGCGCGGAGTGTACATAACCGGTGTAGATATTTGGATGTCATATTTGGTTTTATGAATTGGCATGAAAAATAAATTCGCTCCATGACAAGGCTTCGTTAGCCTAATGTTTGGTTAAAGGATACCTTATTTCGATAGTGTGATAATCAAAGAGTGTCAACTTCACAGGAACATTGGGGACAGGTGAGATGGATAACAGTATTTTTTTATGGATGATGTATATACTTCTTGAGGAATTGGCAGGCAGAAAGTGCGTTTTGCCCCTAAAGTTGGCGTCTTTGGTGATAATTGAAGACTAAAATTGGTAAACGCTGTAAGTGCCACAGGAATTCAAACACCGCTTTTCACGTTAAACTGTGAAATGTGGCATGCTTTATAATGTGGTAAACGTAAAAAGTGGCTGGTAGCCCTCTAAGAAGTTCAAAGGGCGTGTAAAAACGCATCAGTGTGAATGTTCGTACGGGCTGATGTGCTGAACGATGCGATTTCACAACACTTTCGCTTTTGGCACTTATAACGTTTACCACTTTTAGTCCTCAATTGTCAGTAAATGAAACTTGTCCATTTCAAAACACACAGAACAAGCGAAGGATAGTTACAATGATCAAATTTCATGTTTTTTGGGGCTAAATTACTTTCTACGATACAGTATATAAAATTATGCATATTTCAATTCAACTCTATCGAGCATCTCTGTTCCTGCATTGGCCAGATGAAGATTTACTTTGGTAGCCAAGTGATCTCTTCTGTAGTGTCATCGACTTTTCTATATTTTTTTGAGCAAATTCCTTATTTTTACCATTTTTCAGTGATATCTTGTGTGAACATTATCGTTTTTAATCTGGGAAAATTTAATGCAGAATGAACAAAAAAATGCGTTTCTTGTGTGTTTTAAAACTTTCCCAACAAGACATTAATTAAATGGAAATATCGAAATTGATTTATCAAGTTGGAAAATCCCCGTGAGCTAAATAAAAGGATCATTCATTCTTCACTCATCCTGAAAGCAGCACTTTTTCCAGTTGATAACTCATAATAATAAAACCGCATATTAAAAATCATTCCCTTAAATTTTGGAAAAAAAAGCACTTGTCGATGTTCAAATACATTCTGTTATAATAAAATACAATGGCAAGTGAGTTCGAATCTCGTTCGTTGTCGTTAGGCATGGATATTACGCTAATTTCGAGTACTGCAAGAAAATACACAATACAAATTCTTGACCTGGAAATAAACACACCACTTGACATGTGTTCAAGAACTAAATACGTGAGTTTTAGGGTTTGTTTACGGCCAGTAATTCGGCCAGCAGAGAAGGCCATTCAAGTCCTTATTCGCTGGTCTTTATTCACAAGCCAAGTTCAGAAATGACAGTAATTATCGTTATCTGTTACTAGAAATTAGGACACTGAAACATGTGGGAAGAAATTATTTCATCGACTGCCCAAATACTTACATGGTCACATCACACTACATACATTACCCTAACAGATGACTGTCGCAAAGAGTAGACGGTCCCATCATCCACTATGTAAAACAAGAGACAATCACGAGTCGCGCTTGAGACGTTCCGTACACATGGACACTAATACTGAAGCACTTTTTAGTAAATCGAAAAAGTCTGACTGTATATCAGAGAGCACACTACTCTTCGCACTGAAGTGAAAAGGAAAGTCCCTTTTTTGGAGTCCTGTGTTGAAGCTTTAAGTGATGGCCCGAAAAACTGTTCGAGCAAAGTTTTTCCCTCCTCGAGGGTTGGACCGATGTATTGGAACTGTCTTGATGTATCCTGGTTTCTTCCTGATTCCGGCTACGTTGACATCAGGGTAGGAATATGCCTCCTTCGCTATTGGTCAGTCTACCATAGCTCCAACCCCACGTGACTTGAATTTTGCACTGAAGGGAGATAATCGCGTAGCACAGAAACACAATAACACCTTGTTTGAGAGTTGATTTGGAAGACGAAAAGTATCTCACTCTAATTAAATTTTACTGCTTACAGCTCAACACTTCGTTAAAGTTATGCAGACAGTTCGTCAAAGTTAGTTAAAGTGATGCGTTCTTTGGCTGTCTAAACTTCACTGAGGCGTAGAGATATTTTCGGGCAGGGTTGTAGTTCAGATTTTCATATCAGTCACATTGAAAAGGATATGTCCAAACTGTATACTGGTAATCGTGCTTACAGAAATTATGTCGTCTAGCTAGAGTTTGTTATGTGTTGAGCGATTGTTTTGATGCCGGGCCTGACCGGCTTCGCACTCCCTTGAGAACAGAGGGTCCTTGTTCAGGACGAGGGCGAGAGTCGCGTTGGGGTTTTTAAAGTTTAAAATGCCTGAAGTTTCGTGATTAACTGCATCTCACTGTTGGCCCCCTGCTTCCGTAAATTCCAACCAAGAAGCCAAACATGAATTGATGGTGACGTGAACTGGATGGATATCAGAGTTTATTGTGAGAACACACTGGCTTATTTCTCTCGAAGTAGGTGCGGTGGTATATGCAGGGCTTCATGGGAAAGAATGCTGGTTTGCTTGAGACAGCTGTCCTTTTCTCAGAGAGCAGAAAAATGAAATCTTGGGAGGAAGTTCGTAGAAAGACCGATGGTAATGGTAAATGGTAATTGGTACATACTGTCGCCACCCTTGAATATAAAATGTACCTACATACACACAGTGTGTGTCATGTATCGGAAGAAAATGCAAATTATTTCGTTTTGTAAAGAGCGATAATTGTGGCAAATAAAGGAGGGCAATTAAAACTTGCGTAACTGTACATTTCGAATTTTGAAAGAACTTGTTTTCCGAATCTAAAACTCTAAAATTTAATTATGTTTTTAAATATTTTGTTTCAAGTTTATTTTATACGCACTAAGGTTAATGGGGACTGAACCTGCAGTTTATAGTGGAACCTGAACGACTATGTGCCTCTGCCGTGTATGCTAAAATTACATTTAAAATATTTTTGCTTCTGTGTGGTTTCCCTTCATGTAGGCGAAACCTTGACTCTCTCTTAAGTATGAAAATCAATACATGATTTAATAAGATATTAAAGATATTATATAAAAAAAATTTGGCTAGTTTTGAAATTAAAAATTGAAAAAGTTATTGATATATATATTGAAATACGAAAATTCCTTTTATTTTATTTTTTTCATGCACCCTTCTCTTCAACCTCACCTAGTTATTTAGCTTTTATCAAATTCAATTACTGTGCTCAGGGTTTTACTAACACAAGTTTATCTCACAAATACACCTCACAGGTTAAACATTATTTAATGCACGGGTACGCAGCCCCTTACATGTGCATATTTAAAATAATAATGGCCACTGTGGGCAAAGCTTCTGCTCTACGGCAGGAATTATGCGTGCATTATTGGCACATTCTTTAAGCTATGTAAAGCATAGTCCTCCTTGGGCCATCAAAAATAAGTTTTTCTAACTTATGAACAACCTTCTTACAACAATAAAAATCCTTGTTACTCTCATCAACATAAAAAGCAAACAGTGAATAATTACTATGGAGACCTAGCCTCAATTTTCTCCTTATCAAAACTATACAGACCCAACTTATATTCTTCATCATCCATCACTGGCCATTCCATGCCCCTGGTTGGGTTGGTCTGCCTAGCCTATCTAATATTAACTATAATAAATCAAAATACACTTTTAGATAAAAGATAGAAATAGATCAAACAATAATCAATTCATATTAATATTTTCCTGTAAATATTGACATACAACTGAAAAAATTAAAGAAAACTATTTCTCTTAAGGAAAATAAAAAGATTACATTGCACTATGAATGTGCTAATTACCCTTAATAAACAAACTAACCATTTACTTATCATTAAGAATATATATATTGACCTACAGAGTCACATGTGCATAGATATATTGCTCTTGTTGACACATTTCGCACAAGTATAAAAATACAAACAAGAATACCAAGCTACACCTTTTAAAGTAATAAAGAAGTTAAAATGAACAAAGGTATGAAACAAATACAGACAAAAGAGAAGACCTAATATATCTTTCTGTTAGTTACACCATAACTCACAAACATATAAAGGAAAAAAATACATCTATATTACAAGTGTAAGTATACATATGAATTTTGCTTTTGGGTTCTAGTCTCCTTTCAGAAAAGAAATTTTGATATTTTGAGGTTGTCTATAGCAAGAAATTAACCCTAGGGAGATATATAAAACGAAGAGGTTAGTCTCCCTTTGATTTAAAATTATTATCTATCATCAGGTTTTCCGTCACATTCAACATGTACAAGTAAGTATGCATAGTGAGAAAAAAAATTAAAGTTGATGGTTGCAAAACTTTATATAATGAATTGTTACTTAGTAACTATTATACTGTTTGAATACACAAGTCACAGGTATGCTTATCCAATCATTACATCAAAGAAAGGTGATTTAAAAAAAAATCCTTGGAATGTTGAAAATATTCTAAAAAATTATCTAGCAACTCTGATTTTCACAAACTTTAACTGGTAGTTGGTTGCAAGACACACTGAATACTTATATTAAATAATTAAACAAGTTTGAAACAGATATCATGAAATAAAAGTAAAACTTTTACATAAATTCGAGGTTTCTCGGTTTACGAGCCTCCGATACGACACTTTCGTATAAAAACTGGGTATTTAAAAATAAAATTATGCAAGTTCTAGTTGATATTTAGTAATTTCCTTCAAGGGTAGTCTATTTATGACTCCCCTAAGTAGTTTTCATAAAGATTTAACTCTAATTACGCATTTTATGGTTGATTTAAAATTAAAGTTTTCCGCAAAAGTACTAATTAAGACAAAATTTGGATTTTAAGTCAGAATAGTTCAATTTTATGAAGCAATACAAGTTTAACTCTTTATATTTAAGTAATTTATAGTTTAATTGTTATTATTAAGTTTTAAATGTATAAAATTGTTATAAAAATTGTAGCTTTTATGTTGAAAATTCATTTTAAGTGCTTTATTTAACAGCGTAATGCTTTTAAGTTTGGAAAATGAAAGATAAGCCAAATATCGTTTTTAAGAACCAATTTTCAGGTTGAATTCGAAATAAAGAACAAGATTCTATTTACGCCATCCTGAGAATCAAGTGTTAAAGAATCTCCCAGTCTCCAGTCCTTTAAGAGGACTTTCCTTATGTTAAATTATGTGTGTTATGTAACATGTGTATCATTAACATCGTGTGAAAAAAGATCTGGTCTCTTACCCTTCAACATACTGAGGTACAATGTCATTTTACCTTTGGTACAATGCCACAGCTTCATATTTTCCACATGCTGATTGGTTACCATCTGGCTGGTACAGCAGTCCAACACTTTGAACACATCCATACACTCCTCCTGATAACAGTAATAAGGACCGGTATAGGTGTTGCAGTATTTCCTGGTTATGGCATCCAATAAGCTACTGAGAAAGTGTGTTTTCAAAAATATTACATTACCTACAATGACATTTTGCCTTTGGGACAATTGTTCATTTATCCTGGCATTTCATTTGTTCCTTTCACCTGTTGCATTAATATTAGCCATGTACAGCTTGTGTTCCCAGTTCATATCTTCACCAGCTGGCAAGTCAAAGTGTGTTTTTACTGCATTGTCAATGGGATAATTTAGCTGAAGCTCTATGGGTGCAAAACCAGTGGAGTGGTTGACACTTTCGTTCAACAAGTTAACAACTTGGCTGACATTTTCTGGCCAGGCATAAGGCGTGTCTTCACAGACCACTCGCATAAGCCGGTTCTAATCTTTGTGTATCCTCTCTACTTGGCTACTGCTAGGTTTGTATACAGAGGTGTAAGCAACCTTTATGCCTAGAGAGGATAATGATTGTACATATTTGCTTGCCTTGAACTGAACTTCATTGTCGCTCACTATTAAATTTGGGATCCTGAAATGTAAAAAATAAACATCAATTAGCTTCCGTAGGATGCTGTCGGTAGTACTGTTACATAATGTGTATGCGGTTAGAAACCTAGTGTTAGCATTTTAAGTAGTTAGTAAGAACTTTTCACCTCTCTTACCCCTTGGTAATGGGCCCTGAATATCTATGACTAAAACAATATCTCTACCTTCCACACTGTACATTAACAGTGTTTGTCTAGGAGAGTGGGTGTTATTTTAGTACTTTGACATGTAATGCAGTCTGCAACATAAGATCTGACATCTTTCCTCATATTTCTCTAATTTTACAGTTTTAAAAAATCTTTCTCTTCTATTTTTCTACTCTATAAATGTATTAAAATATCATGGTAGTCCAAAAACATTACTGGTACCAATAAATATGGTATACAACGTTTCTATTCATTCAAGACTGATAATCATAGTGGCTGCTATGCCATTTTGCAAAAATTTTGAGCTTTCATTTTGTAAACAACTCAAAAAATGTATGTTGGTAAGAAGTATGGGGTGTTTCTGCTGTTTCGCAGCTACGAAATTACTGAAAAAATTAATCCTGAAAGAAAGTGCTCATTATTTATTTATTTATTTATTTATTTATTGCGTCTTGTTTATCATGGCCAAGTTAAGGCTTTGTAGCCTTTTCTACCACTTAACCATGTTTACAACAACATTTAAACCATTACATAGAAATATTAAAATATAAAAAGAGAAATATAAAATTACAGAAAAAAATTATAAGAAAAAAAATACATACGGGAATAAAAACCTACCCTATACTCATGAGCATACAACAAAACACACACACACACACACACACACACAATCAGTAATTCATGACAGTAGTCAGGGATTTGAAATATTAAGGTGAATAAGGGTTTTCAGTGTTTTTCTGCGCTTAACTGTATTCAATTTATCACTAAAATATAATGTGCTAACTATTTGTGCCCAATAAAAAATGTTTTAATTGTGTCTTAAAGACATATGCTGAAGATGATTTCCGGATTTCGAGGGGCAGTGAGTTCCAAAGACGAGAAGTAGAAACGGTGAAAGATTTTGAATAAAAATTTGAGCTATGAAGGGGGATGAGTAGTTGAGTTCTCCCTCTCGATCTAGTGTCAAGGCTATGTGATTCGGAAAGCATTGAGAATCTGCTCGAGAGATAAGCCGGTTCCTTTGAACTGATTGCCCTATAGAGAAGGGTGAGGTTGTGTACCTTTCGCCAATCAATTAATTTGAGCCAATTTAGCTTTGTAAAGAAAACGGATAAATGGTATGTAGTATGTGTGTACATTGCAAGGTCTTTATATAAAATCATCTGGTCTCTTACCTTCTGGTACATTTTTGTACTTTACCTCTCTTTTTTTTCTGTTACCCTTCCATACTTGTACAATTTTATGTATGGTGGGCGTTGTCTGGCCTACACGGTTACAGAACGAGGTGGAAACGTCGTGCTGTCCTTTACCTCGGACATAACGCAGAGCGGTAAGGGTGCTGTTCGATGCTAAATTAGCTTCGTCTACAAGAATGCTAAAAAGATATGCTTTAGTGTCTTGGCTACAGTTAAGGTTCATGAATGGCTTCATACTTTCATTGTTGGTTAGCTTAACGCTAGCTTCTGACCATTTACTGCCCATGCTCAGTTCCTTGCTGGCAGGCAAATCATAGAGGGGTTCCATCATTTATATGTTTGCTACCTCGAGCTTTCATTAACATTGATGCATTATATTTGTCAAAACTATCAACTTTCCCCTTTATTCCCCTCATTATTTCTTCCTTGATACGTCAACAGAAACAACCCTCCGTAGGCCTGTAGTGTTCGTCATTTGTTTTTGCGGGAGGTTAGAGTGGTTATGTGGAAACCGAAAGCTTAAAAAACTTTAGTACTGCCATTGTTTACTATTTTCTATGGAAAGATCTACGTGGTGCCAAAATTGATTTGCGAATATTGCAATATGTGAAAATCGTGAAAACTAATTCAATCATCTGCGTTCGTCTGTTGCATTAAATACGTTTGACAACAGGCCAAATGAGGTTCGAATAAATGAACAACTGCGCCAGGACATTCACCTTTTCCTTTCAAATACTCGGTGATTAAAGACCATCTTGAAGTACCACAGACGATAAGGAAACAGAATCAGGTAAAGTGCTCATATTTCAGTATAACGTACCATGTACGTAGAAGCAATGGATTCTTGGTCTTCTTAACTTTTATCCGGCACTCGTGGCGAAGTGGTTATCACATCGCGCTACGACGCCAAGGGACCCGGATTCGAATCCAGGAATGGGAATGAATGTTTGTGAGTGTCTATTCATCAATTTCATCATCTTATCACTCATCTCCATCTTCGCAAATTAGCCATAACTGGCACAAAAGGCGAAGTAAAATAAAGCAAATCAATCAATCTTAACTTTTCGGGATCTGCTTCCTTAACAAGAAATGTCACCGCAAGCCACTGATATTTACTATCTACCAATTTACATTTATTTCATATTTAATAATTATTTATCTTCTGCCCAATTAATTTCCCCTTTCCGCCTAGTGCTGCTATCTGTATTTCACCTCTGGAAACTATGTTTTTCTTTAACACATTACACAGTTTCCTTTACGTAACATTTTTTGCGACAAATTTTGTGTTCAGATTAATCGTGATCCATGTTGGTGGCGTTGGTTGATTGATTGAGTTGGTGTTGATGCTAATCGGGACTTGACGTACAGTTTAAAGTGCGATCCGAACTAATATGTGCCTCCACCGGGTATCGAACCTGAGGCCCCTTGATGCTACCAACATGGATCACGATTAGTATGACTATATACCTAACTTGTCGCAAAATGTCCGGTTCATCTTGGACTCTTCGAAGTCCAATCTGAAGTCCTAGTCTTCGAGTGAAAAATCTTGCACAAGGTGTGGTTTCCATGGATGTCAATTCACATCTTTTATTAACCGATATACTGATCTGTATGGCGAACCCGATTCCCGTTGGTTGTGATGAAAGGATTTCTTTGAACTTATCTTTCTTCAACTCAGCAGCAACAGCTTATCTTCTTTCGTGGCTAACAGATTCGGTCGACGGCGTCCTTGCGATGATTCACTGAGCTACTGGGCATCGCGTGCGTCTGAAGTCACTTAATTGTTTTGATATCGAACGTCGCAGGTCTCCCCTACTCTTTCCTTCAACATCTCAGCTCCAAAATTTGGCACTTCCACACCTCACCTGCATCCATCCTACAATTCAGGCACGATCTGCACCCACAGCTTCAAGGTCATTTTCAAACACTTGAAATTGAGAGAAGATAGTTAACTTTTACAAATTAGCAACGACGAAGAAACATAGAACAATATATCCAACCTTACTTCCAAGATAACCACAGTGAAACAAAAAAGGGTCGGTCATTCCATGTCAAATCAACCAATGGTCTGAACCTTGACGAAAATTGCCCAATTTCGGATCATTGGGCTCATGGTTTTTAAGCTATTGACTTTCAAAAGAGCAAAAATCCCAAAATTTGACGACATTTTGAAATCTTTAAATAGCTGTAGATCAAAACCCATTTGACCTAGAGAGAGCTCAAATTGGTCTCATTATCTTCTGCTTTTAATGAGCTTTAATTTGAAATGCTACATGACTGTATTACTTGAATTTTGTAATTTTTCATAAACTCGAAAGAAAGTTTGTTTTGAAAATCTCAAAAACACCCCCTTTAATGTTTTTTTAAAAAATATATGTTTAGAAGACACCAATTGACTGTTTGTGTGCAAAATTTCATAATGGGACAACAATGGGTTCCTATGGAAATTAAATATTTTGTGTTTTAATATATGTGAAACTTGCTAAATTTGTTGACTTCCATGTTAAAACCATAATTATAGCTAAATGGCTGATGTTCAAGTCTTCATTTTAAGCTTTTTTATAATTTCTGGATTACAAATAATATGAAAATGTATAATATTTGTCACTTTTAATATCAGGTAACCAAATTGAATAATGTATATTTTTATTTACATTTTAGAATAGGGTTCAAATACAAGGTATTAAGGTTCAAAAAATATGTATACATAATATTCATAATAAATTAAACAACGAACTTTATCAACCACAGACCATACATGAGTTTATTAACAATTGATTCAATTAATTTACTTTAAAAGCATTACTTTTAGAATATAGAACATAACTAATCTACTGAGCATTTCACAAACGCCAACTGACTGAAGATTGCAGTATAACATTTGGTGATGTTCACTGAGGTATGCTGAGTCTAGCAGTGATAGATGAATTGCTCTCACACTTCTAAACGTAGTATTTATTTCTTGTCGAAGGTACATTTCATAAGCGACACTCTTTTTCACGTGCTTCTCACCATCCGCTACGATAAGCTGGCAGACTGGAAGGAGCTACTCAGCAGCCTTTTCGACAGCCTGAAGGGATTCAGGTTGAAACAAAAGAAAACAGACATTTCTATTTCTTTCTCCCTACTCCCTCACCTTCAACCCACCGGCACCTACAACCGTTGCAACAAATTGCAATATTCACCTCACAAACTTTATTGAAACAACAACACAGTCTATCCATTTGTTTCTGTGTGTGTGCGGAAGGGTTAGGGAGAGGGGATGGACGATGCATTAAATATTACCCACAATCAGTTGCTACCACATAGCACTGCAAACAATCAGCTAGTTATTCGTCTTGAGACTTGTTTCATTTCTGTTATGACTCTGTAAAACTGACTGGAATACCTAACATATCTTGTTCCTCCTCTACATGATTCAAATACTTTTTATTCTTTGAATACTTGTAAGAGGGATCTCAGGAAGAAACAAGTGAAAAACAACAGCGGGGGTTCACACGGAAGTGACAAATGTACAAGCAACACGGGCCTCCTCAGTCTATAACAAACATTCGCAGAGCATAGGCGAAGAACAGACCGAGGCGACATGATGCACTTTATTGAGAAAAAGACCCGGTTCGAGCAACATGCAAGGGACAAGCAAGATGTATGTCTGTCCCTTGTTACATGCCACTTTGTTTTGAAAGCTCCTCAAAGTTAATATTATGATACTTTATATATTTAGGTTGTTAAATGCCATGAGATTTTTATGCTACATGTATCATTACGTTATTATCAAAAATGATAAATATAAACTTTTATATTACTTAGGTCCAAAAATTATAAAATAGCTTAAAATGAGGACTTGAACATACAACCATTTACCTTATAGTTATGGTTTTAACGTGGAAGTCATCAATTTAAAGGGTTCCCCGATGGCACAGTGGTAGCGTCGTCGCCTTGTAATCAAGGGGTCCCGGGTTCGATTCCCGGTGGAAGAACAAGGTGGTTCGGATCCCACTTTAACCTGTAGGTCCAGTCACAATGAGCCTTACTGTGTATAAAGTGGAATTAAAACAACAAATTTAGAAAATTTCACACACATTGCAACACAAAATATTCAATTTCCATAGGAAATTGCCGTTCTATTACGAAATTTTACACACAAATAGTCAATTAATGTCTTCAGAACACATATTTTCTTTTAAAAAAAGAGGGTGTTTCTGAGATTTTCAATATTTTTTTTCGAGTTTATGGAAAATTACAAAATTCAAGTAACACAGTCAAGTCGCATTTCAAATTAATGCTCATTAAAATCAAAAGAGAATAGCACCAATTTGAGCTCTCTAGGTCAAATGGGTTTTGATCTACTGTTGTTTAAATATTTCAAAATGTCGTAAATTTTGGATTTTTTTCTGTTGTGAAAGTCAATAACTCAAAAACTATGAGCCCAAGGAATTTGAAATTTGGCAGTTATCGTCATCTTGATAGGTACTATTAATAAACAAAAATTCATAAAAATCTGAATCTTAAAGGTTCAAAAATATTATTTTATTGGTTGATTTGACATGGAATGAACCAATAATAGGATATAAATTTGGATCGCCCTGCATCAGAATTTTTGCACTAAAATGTTAAATCCCTGTGCTTCATTTCGGATTAGGTCCTTTTTTTTCCAATCTACTGGTTATCTTGATACAATAAACATATTCGATATGGAGAAAAACGAATCAAACTGATTTCAAATTTTGAATTTGAATTTGATTTTAAAATAATTGTGGGTCAGCACTTTGGCAATTTTGCACCCGTCACATTATACGGGATAAAGCCCCTTACCGTTACAAATAGCAACTCTAACGTTGCATAACTAAAACCTTAAAATATTGTGACTTCCGTTAAAAGCTGAGGCTGTAAACGGGTACTCAGCACACATAAGGACAAGAAACAGGACAACTCATGGAATTATACTGGCCATAGGGCCAATCGCCAGAGCCTCGTTTGTCTGCAAAATGCAGTCCAGGGTGTACTACGTGAACGTGAGGTTGACAATTGGGTGTACTACGTGGATGGTCACCCTAACACCCCTCAAACTGACTTCAATTGTGAGTGTATTAATAAAAATTGCATACAATTGTATATATCAATTAACGCTAAAATAAAACTATTGAGCGTGAATAAATTCCATTTCAAATGTGCATAAATGCGTTGATACAATAAGTAAAACAAACAAACATGCCTTAAAATATTGATTTCGTTCTATTGGTAATGCACCTTCTACAGACATTGGGTCCATATTACAACAGTGAATTTTCACTTTGTTCCCGCATAAACTCTAAGTGAATTTTGCCTGAGAATTCTAGCAGTTTTCCAGATTTACTTATTTTCGTAGAGCTCAATGCACGGTAAATTACTCTTATTTTAAATATGTTTTATAATGGTCTTCTACATTTTGCCATTACTCAGTCCATTCTCACCTTCTTCTGTTAAAATAATCTGGCAGAAGGAGAAAAATTCAACTAGAGTCAAACAATTACACGCGGACAGAAAAATATTGCGAATTCCAAATTTATCTGTTTAGAAATTGAATTCGACCCTTCTCTTATCTAGATTAAGATCTATTGGAAAATGTATAAAATTCCATACGTACATGAATGAAACGTCAGAGAAAGTAATCGTAACATATTCTTGCATAGTACAGATACATGATAATAATCTGGTGGACGTAGTTTTCAGTCCGTGCCTAACTTTCATCTTATTTTTCTTTGTACCTGCACAAATTCTAAACCTTATTGTATGTAATCTTCCTCCACGCCTCTCAAGCTTAATTATGAAGTCCTACAATATATCATATACGTATTGTTTATTAATTTCCTTATTTCTATTTCAGGAACATATAGAGATTAAAGGAATCCAACGCTAATGGAGACATTTAATACTAACACCTGTGCACTTATTGTAAAAGAAACACTCAATAGATGTATCAATTATAGCTGAAATAAAAGCACTGAGCTTGAAGAAATTCCATTTCAAGTTTGATTCAATAATTTAGTACAAAATGTAAAACTCATCCTGGTGAACCTGAGTTATACCTATATCAAGGTGGAGAAATTAATACGTATAGCTGAGAATCACTTATAAGTCAAATTAAGACACCATGTCATATAATTATTAAATAACTGTAATTGAAACAAGATACAGTATAATTCAGGTTATTTCTGTCATAAAGAGGTAAATTAACGAATCTAAGAGTTTGATTCGTAAATACATTGCATTTAACAGTACACTTCCTCCTGTATTGATTTTACTTTCTGCTCAAGTATTATGGAACGCGGCAATCGTAAACTATCGTCATCTTTTTAAAGTGTGTGACTTCGTATCGCGATTACGTACAAAGGAAAATACGTCTCATGTTCTCAAGAACTGTGGCAAATCTTTTTACTCTGATTTGGCAAACATGTTCAACAAGTACCTCACTGAATTGGAGATAAACAAACTAAAACCACATCAAACCAATTCCCAAATAAAGGTGAAATCCTGTAGCACATCAATGTACCTACAACCAATCACTGAAAAAGAAATGGCAAATATCATTTCAAATATGAAAAGTAAATTGTCCACCAGTCTGGATGATATACTTTCGACAGTCATAAAGAAAATTCTTACCCATATTCTCCATCCATTGTGCTATCTAGTTAACCTATCCTTCTCCACAGGAGTTTTCCCTGATAAATTAAAGGTGGCAGAAATTAAACCAATATACAAAAAGAATGATAAGCACAACATAAGTAACTACAGACCCATAGCATTACTCTCCCCATTCTCTAAAATCATAGAAACTGCAATGAACAAAAATTGACAACTTTTTTTAAGAAAGAACAACATAATCTTAAATTCACAACATGGCTTTTGGAAAGGCAAATCTATAAACACAGCAATATTTGAATACATACAACATATCAGAACACTCTTATACAATAGAGAACAATGCGTTGGATTATTTCTAGACTTAACAAAAGCTTTTGACACAGTATCACATGACCAACTCACAAATAAACTAAACCACTATGTTATAAGGGGGTTGGTAAACTCATGGTTTTAGTCCTATTTACAAAACCGCAGTCAAATCGTGGAAATTTTACATACAAAAACACTTCTGTATCTGCCTGCCTTTCTAAACCTAGTAAAGTATCATGTGGAGTCCCCCAAGGGTCGATTTTGGGACCGATACTATTTATCATATACATAAATGACTTGTCATCAAACTTAGAGCCAACCAAAAAAACTTTGTATGCTGATGACACAAGTATAGTGCTGACTGGCAAAAATGAGCAAAAACTTAATTCAAACATCAAACACACCACAGAGAGACTTTCAGTGTGGTTTGTCAGCAACAAACTAACAATAAATAAAAACAAAACAGTAGGAATAAAATTACACCACCCAAGAAGAAACAACAACATATCAACTGTAAATATAGAAAATGAAAACATTAAATTTGAAAATTCCCCAAAATTTCTGGCATATGGATACAAGAAAAACTCAATTGGGACACCCATATTAAATATCTAGCAGGAAAATTAAGCAAAATCATATATGGCATAACAATCATGAAAGATATAACAGAAAATAGCACAATAAAAACCCTATATTTCAGTCTGTTCCAATCGCAACTTACATATGGCATTATATTCTGGGGAAATGCAGCAAACAACACAAAAATATTTAATATTCAGAAAAAAGTATCAAGAATTATGATGGGAAAGAAATGGAATGAACCATATAGGGAAACCTTCAGGGAACTTTGCATTCTACCACTACCCAGCCTCTATATACTTCATTTATTATGGCATGTAAAAATGGATCTGACAAAGTTCTCCAAATGCAACATTGAAATACATCATTACAACACGAGGAATAACTCCAATCTTGCAGTTCTAGTGTATAACACAACACCATTTGAAAAAGGTCCAAAATCCACAGGCATCCACCTATACGACAAGTTACCAGATCACATAAAAACTATTGAACCAGTAGACAATTTAAAAAGAAATTAAGAAATCATCTGTTGTACCATTGGTTTTACTCAGTGAGTTAATTTTTAACGTCTAATCCATCAACTCACTTATCGGTTGATGGATTGGAGGTTCATGGATTCATCCACAAGAGTGCTGGATCCAATCTCACGTGTTGTACCTGTTATATTACATGAGTGCAATTTTAGTATAATTTTATAATGTTATTAGTCTTACCTTTATATCTCTCAATATCTAATGTTTTAATCCTTTATAGAATAGTATTTTTATATTGTAACTTTAACATGTCTTACTGGTGTTACTTTTATGCAGAGACAGGATAACTAATACGAGTACACACCTCCAAGGATAAAACTGTAATAGGCTAAGGTATCATTTCATTGTATATTAAATTTTTATATTTCATTGTATTAGTATATTGTAATGTTTGACTGACATGTCCAATATCACAGCATGAAAATGCAAATGTGATTCATGGATGAAATAAATCTAAATCTAAATCTAAATGCCACGTGCAACCTGTACTTCTTTCTCTGTGACACCGCCGTGCAGCACTTCTCTTTGTAGCAAGTCGAGACTGACTGCTGTAATGGACATCTGTCCTGCTTCGTATTTGAAACTCGCCTTGTGTTTCTGTAACGACAATAAAATAATATTTCTGTGACATGGTTTACGTACAAATCAATATATATATGTGTATGTATAAAGACACACACACACACACACAGAGATATATAATAGAGGTATGTTTTGAGTTGGTGTTTTAAGTCCACTTTATGCACAGTAAGGCTAATCGGGACTGAACCTACAGTTTAAAGTGGGATCCGAACCACTTGTGCCTCCACCGGGTATCGAACCCGGGACCCCTCGATTACAAGGCAATGACGCTACCACTGCGCCATGAGGGAGGCCCTAATAGAGGTATGTAAGTGAGTGTGTAGTTAAATTTTGTACCCTCCCAAATGAAAAAAATACATTTGCATTCTAAAATATGTATGTAATTATGTCATAAAAATATTAAAATATGACAGAAAAATGAAGAAATATTCCTAATAAAGCCAGAAATATTCACAACGTAGTTTCGAATTTCTCATTATTCCAGAGAAGATCCGTGACAAATATTGAGTCCTCGGTTTGCGTGCTTGTAAAACTGTACTCCTTAGGAGGAAAAAAGTCATTGGAAAGCTACAAGTGTATGCTTTTAGACAAAAGCAAGACAAAGTGATTTTAACTCTGTCTGTTTTCTATTCAGACAAAAATGTTTGTAAAAGTGTAGTTTTTTCGTGTAATTTTTACATTTTTACATTTTGCTTTGTTGCCAAGCGTTTCCATTGCCCTTTAAACTCCTCTTCCAAGCAGCTTTCACACGGGAAATGAGCCGAAACAATGTGTTGCTCAAAGGAAAGCATTTTAGAGATGCCGAAAGTTTCTTTTATCACTTCTGTGTTTACATTCCTGCCATGAATATTGCCTGCACCCCCACATAGCCATAATAATAATTCTTACGTGCATTCTGTCCAGGCAGTCGGTCTCTCACAAGTTCGCGTGTTTGTTCTTACGCACAGTATTGAGTGATGGCGGTTCTGTGAAGTGGTTTTTTTGTTGCATGATAATGGCAAGACGGCAATATCATAGTGGTGCCAAAGAAATGATAGTCAATGCCAAGAGATATTTCTACCAGGAGAAATATGGGCGCATCTCACGACATAAGCCAAGGTGTCGAGTGCACGGCGAAGTGTTTGGGGGTTACGTCAGCACAGTGAAAAAGGTATGTAAAAAAAAGAGAACAACAAAAATTTGTATGGACCCAATATTTTTTTGGGCGAGTTTTTGCAAGATGTGGTGAGAATAAAGATACGACTTTTATTTTAATTATCCAGTTCAACAGAATCCATTATGAACAGCATTTTATACTTTCACCTTTCACTCATTATATTTATTGAAAATTTATTAGTTTCTAGTCCTTCTGTCTCTTTAAATGAACCCACAACTCCTTGCTTATTACAACAGTTGCAGCTGTGTAAGAGACCAAAATATAAAAGTAATATTTCAGGTGGAATTTATAGCAAAACGTTAAATGCTGAAACCACCACCACTACTCGATACAATGCTGAAGTGAATTTTGCGATAAACACAATTTAGATGCGTTTTTGCTCGAAATATATTTTAAAATGTTAGTTGGCGTAAAGGCTTCAAATGAGCAATTTTTTCAATATCATTTTTATGTGTTGCTATCGCTAGTACGCACCTCGCTCTGTTTCCCTTGCTTATGAAATCGCTGTACACAGCGATTGTACAGGGTGACAATTAATTAATGACCACATTTATATTGTAAGTTTTGTGGTACTAATTTGGTATTTCTTTTTCATTTCAGGTGAATATAAAGATCGACCTTTGCAAAATTTAATGGTGTAACATGGAAAGGTGGAGTGCACAACAGCGAGCAGCAATAGTGGAATTTTATTTCGCTAGCAATTACTCGGTGATCACTGCTCAAAGAAAGTTCCGTGCAAGGTTTGGCGGGCATGCGTGTCCTTCGAGAAAATCAATTCTGCAATATGTTGCATCCCATAGAAACAGAGGCAGTGTAACTGATGCTAAACGTACTGGTAGGCGGAGATCTGTGCGCAATGAAGAAACAATTAAAAGGGTGAGAGTTGCAATCACAAACAGCCCAAAGAAATCTGCAAGGGTTGTCACAAGAAGTTGGTGTCAATAGAGAAACAGTGCGCAAAATCCTGAGAAACGATTTGCACTTGTTTCCGTACTAACTTCAGGTACCCCATCAGTGGAAACCGACTGATTTTCAACTGTGTTCAACCTTTGCAACACAATGATTGGACTTAACACTAATCCGAATTTTGGAGAGAGGGTCATAATGACCGATGAAGCTCATTTTTACTTATCCGGTTATGTGAATAAGCAGAATGTGAGAATATGGACTGGAGAAAGCCGTAATGAAATCCATGAACGCCCCACACAGAGTGTAAATGTTACTGTATGGTGTGCATTATCGAGATCATGGATAATAGGCCCATATTTGTTTTGGCAATGCAAATGGTATTACTGTACCTGTTAACGGTGACCGTTACAGACAAATGTTAAGAGCATATTTTTTTCCTGCGTCGAAACCCCAATTATGAGGACATGTTTTTTCAACAACAGTCGTGAAACAATGCAATTATTGCAACATAAATTTCCCAATCATGTGATTTCGAGGTTTGGTGACTTTGAATGACCTCCTCGTTCCCCAGACTTAACTGCTCCAGTTTTTTTTTTATGGGGGTACTTAAAGTCTGAAGTCTATGCCACGAAACCAAACAACTTACTGGACTTGAAAAGAGCCATAATTAATGAAATTGACTTGATATCAAATGAAACAATTTCAAAAGTTATGGATCATGTGTTTGTTCGTATTCAGAAATGCATACGATTCAATGTTAATCAAGTCTGTTACTTTCAAAAAATAAGCAGTGTTTGTTATTTTCCTCTAATTTCATATATCATACTACTTACTCCTTTACTTTTGTACCTGCAAGTTTAACACATAAAATTATACTCAAAATAAATGTGGTCATTAATTAATTGTCACCCTGTATAAGGAGAAGACTGCATCTCTCATCGAACATCGTTGCACTCAATATATCTGTTTAAATGTGCGACATAAAATAATACTGGGAAAATGACGTTCATATAAAGCTGAGTGGAGTTGTTTTCTCTTTCTTTAAGTTCATTTTATGCACAGGTAGGCTAATCGGAACTGGACTTACAGTTTAAAGTGAGATCCGAACCAATATGTATCTCCACTGGGTATCGAAGGAGACGACGTTCATATGAAGTTAACAGCTAGAATAAATCCACCCCCCCAACAGAAAAAAGAACTACAGTACAGCAGTACTCCATTTAAAATATGATAAATATTTTATTCATTATTTTATGCCGCGACAATACTTTGGATCGGCTAGACGGAACGCACTTGCGCGATTCTCGAAGCGAAGTGCAGCGAAACGGCAACGCTGTGGAAGACGCCTGAGCCCGCGGAGTCTGAGATTGGCCGCACCCGGGCATACGTCATGCACCCGTTTACCATATTAGGAGTTCGAAAGAATAATTAATATCTGGAACCATATTTCAGGTACACACGCCAAACTTCTGGAATTTGATCATATGCGTTCTATCAACAGTTTTTCTGCAATTTCATTGAATTTGTAATTATGCATTTCAAGTTTGCACGTTTCCCTAAAATGCCAATTTTTTAAGCATGTAGTAAAAATATGCATTTGATTATTTCTACAGAGGTGCAGAAATAATCGAACTTCAAGTACACAAAATCTTAAAATTATATGTACAGTCGATTATGAACTGTATGGTGTTAAGTTCCCCGTTAGTGAAAATTGGAAGAAAAAACTACATTTTTCAGTAATTTTTTTATTATAGTAAGATAACAAAGTTAAGATTACTTTCAGATAACGCTTATTAAAAAGCAGATACTTGAAGCTTTCCAATGAGGTATATTTGATTTTTTTCCTCCCAAGAAGTACAATTTTACAAGCGCGTAAACCGAGGGCTGAATATTTTTGTCATGGATAGCAGGGTGGCCTTGAGGTATTAAATTAAGACAGAATACCTTTAACCGAAGAATGTAGTGGGAAAACACGGAAAATATTGCGAGGTTCACTCCAATTATCCTAAGTTTCAGTTTCTATTATGTTAGCTTTACAGCTTTATGATATGAAAATTCTGATAGGTGACTGTAATGCACAGATTGGCAAAGAAGAGACATTTAAACCCACCATTGGTAAAGAAAGTCTTCATGAATTAAGTAATGATAATGGTATAAGATTGATTACTTTTGCAACCTCAAAGAATTTAATTGTGAAAAGTACCACCTTTAAACATAAAGATATCCATAAATATACCTGGTCTTCTCCAGATGGTAAAACTCATAATCAGATAGATCATATTCTCATTGATAAGAGAAGGCATACTAGTATAATTGACGTTCGTACACATAGAGGTGCTGACTATGCCAGTGACCATTATTTAGTAATTGCTAAATTAAGAGAAAGACTCTCAGTGATAAATCATAAGCAACAAAATCTAAAAGTTCTAAAATTTGATACAGGAAAGTTTACTGATGAAAGAATTAAGAAAGATTACCAAATTAAACTGTCAAATAAATTTGATGTTTTGCAGGATTTAAATGATGATGAAAATATAAATGAAACAGACGTAAATAAGAATTGGGAGCACATACGTAATGCAATAGAATCAGCAGCTAAAGAAAGTATAGGATACCATAAACCGAGAAAAAGTAAGCCATGGTTTGATAATGAATGTCATAATCTAATAGAAATAAGAAATCAGGCTAGACTTAGGTGGTTAAATAACTCTGATGATACAAATCTAAACAATTATAATAGAATAAAGCGAGAAGTTAACCGCACGTTTAGAAGTAAAAAAAGAGATTACTTGAAAAGCAAAATTAACGAATTTGAAACAAACAGCAAAAATAAAAATATCAGAGATTTATATAAAGGTGTAAATGAGTTTAGAAAGAGGGTGGCAACCTAAAGTAAACTTGATAAAAGATAAAGACGGTGATTTTCTAGCTGACCCAAGCGATATTCTAAATAGATGGAAGAACTACTTTAATGACCTTTTAAATGTCCATGTAGGAGATAAATCAGAAGTAAATGAAGTCCACACAGCAGAACCTTTAGTTCCAGAACCTAACTTGACTGAAGTTAAAGATGCTATTAAAAGGCTAAAGAATAACAAAGCACCTGGCATTGATTTAATACCAGCTGAGTTAATTAAGTATGGTGGAAATTCATTAACATGTCAAATTCATAAATTAATTTGTTTAATATGGAATAAAGAAGAAATCCCTCAACAGTGGAAAGAATCCATAATTGTTCCTGTGTTTAAAAAAGGTGATAAAATGAACTGCAATAATTACCGTGGAATTTCTCTACTCTCAACAACATATAAAATATTATCTAACATTCTTTTGACAAGACTAACCCCATATGCTAATGAAATTATAGGTGATTATCAATGTGGATTTAAATGTAACAGATCAACTACAGATCAAATTTTTCACATCAGACAGACACTTGAAAAAAAGTGGGAATATAATCAAAATGTCCATCAGCTATTCATTGATTTCAAAAAAACATATGATTCGGTCAAAAGAGATAAATTATATAATATATTAGTAGAGTTTGGAATACCTAAGAAGCTTGTTAGTATAATAAAAATATGCACCAGTGAAACAGAAAGTAAAGTTCGTGTGGGTATTAATATGTCTGACAAATTTACAATTCATGATGGGTTAAAACAAGGAGATGCATTATCTCCATTGCTCTTTAATTTTGCCTTAGAATATGCTGTTAGGAAGGTAAACGAAACTAAAGAAGGACTAAAATTAAATGGTGTGACTCATTTGTTAGCATATGCAGATGATGTAGACTTACTGGGGGATGATGTGAATACAATTAAGAATAATGCTAAAATATTTTTCAAAACTGCTAAAGAGATAGGTTTGGAAGTTAACAAAGAGAAAACTAAATATATGCTTACAGGCCGAAACCAAGTGTTAGGTAATAATCAAAATCTAATTATTGATAACAACTCGTTTGAACCAGTTTCCAAATTCAAATACTTAGGAGTAATATTAACAAATGAAAATTATATTAAAGAGGAAATAAAAAGTAGGCTCAATTCAGGGAATGCTTGTTACTTCTCTCTTCATAAACTTTTGTCTTCTCGTTTAATATCTAAGAAACTAAAAGTTAAAATATACAAAACCGTAATTTTAACTGTAGTATTATATGGGTGTGAAACTTGGTCCCTTACATTGAAAGAGGAACATAAATTGAGAGTATTTGAAAATAGGATTTTTAGGAAAATCTTTGGACCTAAAAGGGATGAGGAGACAGGTGAGTGGAGAAGGTTACATAATTTAGAACTACATAATTTGTATTCATGTCCAGATATCGTTAGAGTGCTTAAATCAAGAAGACTTATGTGGGCAGGCCATGTGGCACGAATGGGAGAGGAAAGAGGAGTTTACAGGATTCTTGTTGGGAAACCTGATGGTAAGAGACCAGTAGGAAGGCCAAGACGAAGATGGCGGGACAACGTTGAGATGGACCTAAGGGAAATCGGTAGGGATGGAAAAGAGTATATAGATCTTGCTCAAGATAGGGACAGATGGAAGGCCTGTGTTGCTGCAGCCATGAACCTTCGGGTTTAAGAAGGCTAGAGAGTTAGTTAGTTAGTTAGTTAGCTTTACAGCTTTATGGAAACCAAAGCATAATTGGCAGTTCGATACAGCTCTGGTAGCTAAATCTAGGCAATCAATACACAAACAACTCTCTTGGGCAGATTTTATCTAAAACAGAGTACATGTTTTTTCAGAACATGTTACAATCGTTATTATTTCCATTCCACAATGCACACATCAACTTGTGGCAGTTGTCAATACACAAACAACATCTAAAAGGGATTTTAAATACATAGAATTTGAAAAGCAGCTACAAAATTTTTGTCAGAGCAAGTTACACTAAATATGTTTCCTTTTCACAAAGCACTAAAATATAACAGAAATTTCTGTTCATGGCTTTCTATTCGCTCGCATTGTTACGCACTGATATATTCCTGGCTGAACGACAAGTGATCTTGAAACTCGCATACTCGATTGCCAATAGAGTAGGGGCTTTAATGTACCAAATATTATTTTAACTTTTGCCTCATTGTTGTGAGGAGCGAAAAAAGGTACTCCAAATTCGGACCCCTTACTAATATTTATAAAACAAATATTGGCAATTGATAGTAATTTAAAGTAGAAAATATAAAATAAACTTACTTTATGAAATACTATAATTATCTTTTTTAAAAAAACGGTTATATTTGATTACTTTTATGTAAATTCATAGTGGATAACCTCCAAAACAATGTTTTGTAGTCGTTCTGCTCTAACAGTCGGCCAACGAACAGACAGACGTTTTTTTGTGTCTCTTGAGGAACAAGGTGAGCCATTTTCGTCCCGTCAAACGGTCTCTTCTAAAAGGAAGGTCAATATTATTATGTTCTGTTGATGGCCCATGCGTTTTAAATCTGAATGCGTTAGACCAAACAACGTTCTCTCCATTGCTAAACAACACTACTCAACAAATTCCTCGTTTAGCTCTGGTGTAAGTGCAGTCTGTCGACTCATTTTTGTATAGGATTCTTCTTCAGGATTCCAGTATGTCTCACTGGATAAAACAGTGTTTCAGGGACAACAAACATATTAGCAGCTTTCGTCTAGCCCATTTTGTTCTTTCTCATTGCATCTATCGGTCTGGTCATCGACTCATGGCACCAGCATCTTTTGTTGTTGCTTCTGCTTTTCCTGCCTTTACTTTTAACCTACAAGTGACCGAAGATAACCAAACGTCTTGAAATTATAACGGGAAACATGGGGGTCTGACTTTGGAACATGGAGGGGCCGACTTAGGAAATAGGCCATTGTTTCGAAACGTCGCCATAGCCTTTACGAAACTATTGTATAATCACATATGTTGTTAGATCTACTTTACATTTACATATTAGCAATGAGACACAAACTCCTACAAATGTAGAAGTCCAAATACGATGAAATTACTGACCATCGAAACATTTTCACTTGAGCAGGTAAAGAGAAATTCAGGAACCACACGCTGCTACTCAAAACAAAATAAAAAATGACGGGGCCACTGGGTCGTGACCCATTCAGAATAATTAACCTACACCTTGCTAGTCTGCGGTGCTTCCTTGAGAAGATAATCTGGGCGAGGTCCAACTTTGGACACTTTCCTCTATGTAGTGAGGTCATGAGGTATCATGAGCATGTGGTCTGTGCTACTTCGATCCTGGGCTACACTCCGAACATTCATTCCTGTGCACAAGTGAGTTATAAATGAGCCTGCAGAAAAAAACTCCAGCACTAGTCATGCCTTGTAACTGTGTTCTTCTTTAGATTTGAAGACAATGAAAATCTATTACTCCGATAGTAGAAAATCACATAGAGTTTCCGCCTATTCCAGTCAGGCACGCTGCATATATGAAAGAAACATTCCACAACTTAAAACACCTGCTGACTGTTAACAATACAGCAAATATGACTAGCACATCTGTGGTGACTTGGAGATAGTGGCTGCGTTAATGTTTCTGCAGCTCAGATATAATAATACTAAATGCTACTGTTTTCCATGTGAATGGAACAGCTGGTAAAGGACATTGCATAATGAGAAGAGAGACTGGTGTGCAAGAAAATTTCTGGAGGTTGTAGAAATGCACAAAATCCTGCTACCACCCATAAAAATTGGTCAGATGAAGAACTTTGTCAAAGCTATTGATCACACTGGGTAAGCTTTCAAGTACCAAGATAACCAATTCACTTTCCTTAGCGAGGCTACAATTATAGAGGGAATTTTCTTGATCCTCAGATCTGAATCTCTTTAATGATGAGAACTTTGACAGCATATTACAGAGTGATACTAACCAAGTTCCAGAAATACACGGTTTGGGCAAAACTTCCTCGGAATATCAGGGCAGACTGAATGAGAACATGTTGCCTGTGTATCAGAAATGTAATATGTCACCAAAGTTACACATGATTCAGTCCCACTAGGATTCCTTACGAAATAAATCTGGCAATATCAGTAATAAGCATCACTTCATTAAAAAGCCAACCGAGTATTTCTGGAACTTGGTTAGTATCAACTTTCATATTGCGCCCCTACCTATATTATGTATTAGTCTGAGTAGCTTGTATATTACAGATTATTATCATGAACTCTTAGATAATAAGTTGTATTAGGAGCAGAAAAGAAAAATACAGGGTGATTCTAAAGGTATAGTACAAACGAAAACCACAGATACCTCCCATGAAATAGAGACGAAAGTTCCCCTTCCACTTTGCCGAGAGATGCCTCCGTGAAGAGCTAGACAACGCCGAAATCGTGTGAAAATGAACTTCACACCTCTGTACAGCCAGTACCAGTGAAGATAGAAAGGCGGAACAAACGAAATCAAAAGGAACACCAAAGTCGCCCATCCGAAAAACACTAGGCGGCAGCTGCGCAACGCATGCGCATGGGGTTCCACAAAGGAAATAGGAGTGTCCCGCAAGACAAGTGAAGGGAAAGGGTAGCGATCGACAACGGTAGGGAGAAAAGAAGCTATGAAGCATGAAGTAACAATTGCACAGCGGGAAACAAACACCATGACTGAAGCAGTGCAGTCGCGAAAAGTAGTGCGGGGTTGCAGAACCACGGGAGGACGCCGTAGGATGTAAAAACACACCGAGAATGCAAGCAAAGTGGTCCGTGACACTCGACAGGGAATAGACGCGTACATGGTTCGGGGCAGAAATGGCGGCGCTGGCGGTGCAGCGCAAGGGGAGTCCCCAGAACACAGTGGGGAGACACCGCAGCAAGAACAAAGCATGGTGCAACAAAAGAGAAAGAGGACCGGACGGGAAATGGTACCTGCCAAGGAGACAACAAATGCGGGACGAGGGATTCTCCGCAAAGCACCGACGGGATGTCACACAGAGGTCGTGCGCCAGCAGGACAAACACAGCAACTACGGGCACAGGAGGTTATTGCTAATGAAAGGTGCACGTACAGATAGGACCACGTACCCCGTACTGACGTTGTAACAAACGTCGTGATGGGGCCCAATCAGCCTCTTAGAAATGAAGCCGGAGGCACATCGCTAGGTGGGAGCGGGCGAAAGGCTGCTGGAGTGTCGTACGGACCCCACCACTCCGTACGGTGGACGACACTAATGGACGAGGTCGGAATGTTTCCATCCCGATCCCCAGGTCCACCGTTCCCAGACCTGACGCGGCTGCTTGCTTCCGAGCGCAACCCCAGCCGAACAACTCGAGTCCCTCCTCGGCCGCAGCCTTCCGCTCCGAAACCAAGCGTGGCCTCACACCACCGCAGGCGCACACTGCCGCGTGGGTGTGAGACCGGGCCGAGCAAGCCTGGACAGATAAACTGCGTGGGACAATCATGTAATGAAGCTACGTGGGGGTATGCACGTCTGTTCAACTGCTGGGTTACCCCACATTGGTGTACACAAACACCACACGATGGTACGTAGTGCTCCCCGCCGGCTCGAGCAAGACGGACGAAGTACGTGTTGTGGGTGAATGGGGCAAGAATGAAGGATGCTACATGTGTTCCACGATGACAAGGCCCCAGAGTACATAGCCCCACCTGACGGCAGTGGTCAGGTAGTGAAGAGCACAGGCACGGGTGGCTCAGGAACGTCAGCTGATTGTACCACAGCGCCGTGCGGACGTGTGGGCTGATTGGAAGTGCAGCGTCAGGGAGCGTGTCAGTGAAAGAGGTGCTGGTGTGCTTGACGTACGACAATTGAGTACGTTGTTTCGAAGCCGTTGTGACCAGTGTGCGTGTGTATGCCACCTGTGCACTGCAATACAGTATTCCATAATTGGCACTATCCTCACCGTACCATGGAACGCTACACATTTGTAGAACTGAGGGATATGCATTTTGTCTACGGCCTTGCAGATGGCAATGGCCGAGCAGCTGCACGCCTTTATCGCGGACGGTATCCGGAGAGGCGACAACCCGACAGCAGGTTGTTTTCGAACGTGCACAGTACCCTTGGTGAATCGGGTGTGTTACGTGCAGGCCATCATGTCGGTCACCGAAGACATGTGCGCACCGCGGCGGTCGAGGAGGACGTACTTGTTCGCGTGGACAACATACCGTCCACTAGCACCCGTAGCATTGCACGTGAAGTGGGTGTGGCGTGTCCTTCATGATGATCCGCTGTATCCCTATCATCAACAGCGAGTCCACGCGTTGCAGGCTGGGGATTACCCACGACGTGTGGAATTCTGTCAACGACTGTTGCAGTTTTGTACCGACGATCCCCGTTTTTTGCGTCATGTGCTTTCCACGGACGAGGCAACATTCACCCGTGAGGGCATCTTCAATTGCCGAAACAGCCATGTGTGGGATTATGGAAATCCACATGCAGCAGTCGAGGTGCACCATCAGACCCAGTTTGCAGTGAATATTTGGGCAGGTATCATCGATGAACAGATTATCGGTCCATACCTGCTGCCACCACGTTTAAATGGCCGCCTCTATCGCACCTTTCTTGCATCAGTCCTTCCAGAGCTGCTAGAAGATGTACACCTCAACGTGCGACATCGTATGTGGTTTCAATTGGATGGACCGCCTGCACGTTTTGATGGCACAGTGCGAACCCTTTTGCACCGTATCTACCCACAGCGCTGGATCGGCAGAGAGGGCCCCGTCCCCTGGCCCGCCTGTTCGCCTGACCTCACACCAATGAATTTCTTCTTGTGGGGCCATGTGAAAACACTCGTCTACGAGACGCCGGTACCTGACAAGGAAACATTGGTAGCGCGGATACTTGCAGCATCGGCCGAGGTGTGTACCATGCCAGGGATTTTTGATAGGGTTCGCCAGAATTTCCTGCGAAGCTGCAATGGCTGCATTGAATGTGGTGGTCGTCAATTTGAGCAACTTTTGTAACAACGTCAGTCCGGGGTCCGACTACGTACTACGTACTATTCCTATCTGTAAGTGCACCTTTGCGTGGCAATAAACCTCCTGTGCCCGTAGTTGCTGTGTTTGTCCTGCTGGCGCACGACCTCTGTGTGACATCCCCTCGGTGCTGCTACGGGGAATCCCTCGTCCCGCATTTGTTGTCTCCTTGACAGGTACCATTCCCCGTCCGCTCCTCTTTCTCTTTTGTTGAACCGTGCTTTGTTCTTGCTGCGGTGTCTCCCCACTGTGTTTGGGGACTCCCCACGCGCTGCATGTGTTTGTTTCCCGCTGTACAATTGTTACTTCATGCTTCATTGCTTCTTTTTTCCCTACCGTTGTCGATCGCTACCCTTTCCCTTCACTTGTCTTGCGGGACACTCCTATTTCCTTTGTGGAACCCCATGCGCATGCGTTGCGCAGCTGCAGCCTAGTGTTTTCCGAATGGGCGACTTTGGTGTTCCTTTTGACTTCGTTTTTTCCGCCTTTCTATCTTCACTGGTACTGGCTGTACAGAGGTGTGAAGTTCATTTTCACACGTTTTCGGCGTTGTGTAGCTCCTCGCGGAGGCATCTCTCGGCAAAGTGGAAGGGGAACTTTCGTCTCTATTTCATGGGAGGTATCTGTGGTTTTCGTTTGTACTATACCTTTAGACCTGTAGGAAGGCCAAGACGAAGGTGGAGGGACAACGTTGAGATGGACCTAAGGGAAATCGGTAGGGATGGAAAAGAGTATATAGATCTTGCTCAAGATAGGGAAAGGTGGAAGGCCTGTGTTGCTGCAGCCATGAACCTTCGGGTTTAAGAAGGCTAGAGAGTTAGTTAGTTAGCTATACCTTTAGAATCACCCTGTATGTTTTCCTTCACGAACGTAACTCAACACTTTTTTTGACCCCTTCAGTTGTGTCGTAGTCTGAGATGATCACTCCTCTTCCAACCATTCTACGGACCCAGGAAAATTTTTTCCAGTAGGGTCAAGCAAGGATTTTTTAGGGCACGAGAAGGGGGGCAAGGAATACATTTTTCCGAAAACATTGCTTCGTTTTGAGGTAATCATTCTCATGCAATGATATTGGTGAGTTCCTTTAAAATATCTTACCTTAGCTGAAGGATAAGGGTAAAAGAAGGGTGAACTTACGTCGTGAGGTATTATTTATCATCAACTCATAGTCCATATTTATGTAAGACAGCAGTCCCCTTCTTTATGCATTATGCAATTAGTCTCTTGAAGTTTGCTGCACCAGTATTGCATTGCGTTAATTGTTAGCAATAGTAGAAACAAGAATCTTATCTTCTTTGCTGCTCACAATGGAGTCTTGATAAATTGAAGCAACAATGCGATCTTTAGTAACTGGGCAACAACGATTCAATTTACTTTGTAAAAATAGAAGAGTGCCAGTTTTGTGAATGTGTAATATTCAGATTTGATTCGTTAAACATTAGTGACATTTGGAAGAGGAAAAAAACTAGTGATTCTCAGTGCCGAAAACTGGCAAGAAGCCAAGACAATGCAAGAAATCTGAGATAGTAAGAAGGAATTCAAAAATGGAGGTGCTGTTCAATATACACACATATATCAGAGGGTTATAATAATGGATAAAATATGGTGAGTAGTACTGAACATAGAGGTGCACTTTGCTGTGATATTTACAAAAATTACATTTCAAAAACTAATATGAGTAATAATGACTTGGAATGAATCACATAAGTTTATACCAACGATTTAAATAAGGTGAAAGATGGTATTTGCTTTGGGATTATTCATGCCAACTATTGCAATCAATTAGACCTATTCAACTGAGCAATCCTTCTCACCCCTAAAGAGACTTAAGAATTATTTCCAATCATGTCAGTTGCAAGATCGATTTACAAGTCTTGCTGTCCTTTACATGAATGCGACATTACGTAGCGACTAGACTATGGAAATGGTGATTGATTAATTGGTTTACTTTGTTTCTTTTTATTCCACTTTCTGTCACTTTTGACTAATTGTGAAGATGAGGATGAGTGAAAATAAGGTAAATGTAATGAACAGACACTCACAGAGAACACCAATCTCCAGTACAGGATTCGAACCCAAAGTCTCTGAAAATGTGATCGACAAATTTGCAGGAAAGATAGAATGCTATGCTTGGCTAGTACTTGGTGTTCAATATGCATGTATTTTATTATTTTAAAAATGTATTATCATGATTGATGTAGTTCGTTGGTGGTGTACACTATTCACTTTTGTTATTCTTCTGCCTAGGGGCACGAAGTAGCTTAAATACCCCATACATATACAGGGTTGGGCACGAGATACCAGCCCACTTAATTTTGTCAGACATTCTCAAGCTAAAATTTCTCCTACATTCGCTCATTTCACTACTCTCCCCATCTGGCCATGCGACGTCACCCCTACCACCGTATCTGTGCCTGTTCTGTTTTTGAGCACATTATATTAGGATGAAGTTTTTATTCAGACCAAGTTATATAAGTGGGCCGGTTTTTCGTGCTGAACCCTGTACGTGTGCATGTGTACTTGTTGGTGGAGATTATTCAAGAATTATGTAATTGTTCAAGTGAATGAAAAATAAACAGTATTGCAATTGAATTAGTAAAAATATATACACGAGCATTATACCAGCATCAGATTAATGGATTATTTTAGAATAGCAATGAAACTTGAATATAAAATACTTTCCCTAATGTTCAGGCGTGATTATCCCTACAGCTCACAGGAGCAGTGAACCCCCAGGAATGTACGGTATTCACTTCAAGAATGAAGAATAAATAATATATTTACCTTTTCGCAATTTTTCTAAAAAATCCCAGCCTAATAAGTAATGTCTTCAAGGCCGCAACACATTACGTATTATTTTTCTGCGAAGGAACCAGCCGCGCTGGTGGAGTTTCTCAGTTGAACCTCCGCAGGACAACTCCTTCCATGGTGAAAGCACCGAGCGGCAGGCAGAAGCCGAGGTGGGAATAGGGCAAAATACATGCAAACATATACTGTTGAACCTTCGTATCAGGCAAATAGACATGCGCTGTTCCTGCTCTTGCAGAACTCACGGTCCTCGCGGCCAAAGAGCTGCTTTTTCCCTTCAAGTGTTGCCCCGTGCCCTTCAAGTTTGAAGTCCATATGTGACATATTCAATATTATCTTTGTATCACTTTGAGCCAAATATCTCACACTAACAACGAAACTTGTTGGAGCATGTATTACTACTTGAGGAGTATTTCTTACAAAAAGTCCCAAAGAATCCCCTTGCGGGTTTCCGAGATATGACGTCATCAATATGGCCGCCGTCAGAATTTGTAGTGCAATCTTTAAACGCCTATAACTTCTCCCAGGATAGAGATAGGACCTTCGTTTAGGCACCAAATGAAAGACATCGATTTCGTAACTTATCGAACAAAGTATATTATACGTACTGAACTCATTGTCTTAAAATATATTTACAAAAATGGACAAAATTAGATTTTTCATTACGTTTTCAAGTTTTTTCGTAAATTACTAAATAACTATAAAGTACCATTGAACATTTTCACATTATAATTGTAGAGCGTGTTAAGGACTTTACAACAGTACCTGTTTCGTTTCTCTACCATTAATCATATTATAGTTATTTGATGTAATGTAGTAGTTGTTTGCTAGCTGATATATAGCCCTAGTAGTTCTGTTGAAACGTAAGGAAAGTTGGAAGATTATTCCACTTCTGCGGAGAACATACCCTTTGGGAAGGGCATAGTACATTTATTCCTGAATGTAAAACGCTCAAGACCACACGTTTTTAAGCTCTCCTTCGTCAGTAATGACGTCTTTAAAATTCCTGAACTCTGTTACTTCATTACAGTTATTTATCATTCATGACATCTTATTTTCATGCAGGTTGCAGTTTGAAACTCGATTCTAAAAATAAGAAATTTAAAAGGCCCACTTTATCATGTAACATTAAATATGGTGGTTGATAGGTTTATATCACACTCTCAAGAAGAAGAAGACAACTTGCACGTTGTCAGGGTATATTCTGTTTTGTTGATTGGCAAGATGTCGGTAATGTGAATGAAGGCGAATACACGGATTGTGTAAAATATTGTTTTGTGGTTAACAAATCCAAATGCTTAAATAACGAAGCCGAAATCATTGTACATGGTTCATCGACTATTTTTAAACGCTCATCATTTATGGCGCATTTAGTAGGATGGATAAAAGAACGATAGTTTGAGCAAGTATATTTAAGTTTTGAACCATCTATGGAAGTGTGGAGTACACTAACCTTATCACGTGAAAGGAATGTATTGTTTCGGAATTATGGTTCAGCGGACAGAACTGTCAGTATTTGACACAATTTATTTGGATATACAACAAGGTTTGTCAATTAGAACATTGCTTCATCACTACAGGAAGAATCGACCGAAAAATGGGTTGGAAGACAGGATTTGTCACAAAGTTCATCGCGGGTTATGTACCTGAGAATTTGTCCCGGAAATTTCGAAGAAGGTTATTAATCGAAATATTCGGTGAGATGTCAATGTTGTAAAGAAATCTTGCTCAATGAATCATCAACTTAGTCCTTATTAACATCACAACATTATCTATTAGTTCAATTCGTTACAAGTATTGGCGAAGCTACTCTGAATTGTGCAAGGGCAAAACTTATTAGGTTGAACAATATTTGTGACTTTTTACTCTTTTTTGTGTTCTGTGATTAGAGTGACGGAAAAAATGGAAGTACATAACTGTTTCATCAAACTATTATGACATCGTTATTAGGTCGAATATTGTTTGCTTTCAATTGATAAAGAAGAATGGCATTAACAGCTTACTGCCAATCTAGAATAATGTCACATTTATACATGTACATACATGTTTCTGGTAAATAAATCACGAAGGCTAAATCAGTGTACATGGTTCATCGCCTATTTTTAAAAGCTCATCGTGGTCAATATGACCACCAAAATTTAAAAATAAGCATTTCACCCAGGTGATCAGGTTTGGAATCATTCAACAATGGCACCAAATTTAGATGCAGATTCAGTCTATGAAATGATACTAGTTGTCTTTTGACAATCGATATATACAGGGTGATTCAAAAGTCCCCCATCATAGACAACTCCTTTTTTATAGCAGATAGAGAAAAATGGGTTGTCATTGGAAGTATGCGGTTTTCACTCAAAGATATATCTGGAAGAGTTGACCACTGTTAGATTTTACACAACTTCAGGTGCCTGTCTACTGGTGGGGGTAAGTGTTTATACATACACAATGCATTATTCACTTCAGTGCGTGCAGAGTAACATATATTGACATAGATCATATAAAGTGGACGGTTTGTTTGTGATGAGCAGAACACGTCTACAGTCGTTGTTTCATCGCACAGAAGAAAAACAAATCTCTGATATGCAAACATAAGGGATTCGTCGTTTGGCCACTTCTGTAAACAACTGTCCAAGAGCATAGTTGATACAATGGATGGCAATCCATACTTTCCAAGCTTCATTATTACTTTACCGCTTAATACGGACACCTTATTGAATCCTGTAATTGACTGAAAGACTGGCAGATTGGTGCGGATCGTAGATGTTAGTAGGTGTTTCCTGCTATCAAAATCTATCCAAAGCTTCTGAATATGTTCTCCTTTTGAAGAGACGTGTTGAGCCACGACAACGACATCTGTGTTCACTACGTATGCTGTTGTATATGTGGTAGACATTGAAACTGAAACACCTGGAACGCCGACACTAACCTTTATTAGAATGGTGTTGGGGAAGGACCGATGGATGTCTTGGCAGTGGTGAGAGGGATTTTCAGCCATTCCTTCTGAAGCACACCAATGGTTTCACGATATGTTGTTGGTGGAGGGAAACGTAGTCGCACGCGAGCCTGCAAAAGATCCCATAAGGGCTCAATAATGTTCACTTCCGGCGACTGGACGGGTCATGGCAGATGTTCAATCTCACGTTCATGCTAATCGAACCAGTCTCTGACCTGTTTAGCAGTGTGTTTCGGTGCGTTATCATCCTGAAATACTGCACCACTGCCCGTGAACAATATTAGCACCATAGGGTGCAGATGGTCCTGCAAAATGATCATATAGTTCTTGGCAGTAGCATGTCCCTCTAGAACGATCGGTGGTCTCAAAGACTATCATGGTATTGCACCCCACACCATCACGCATTCATCCCCATGTTTCACTCTGGGTACTAAGCAGTCTGTTTGGTATGCTTCGGATGGAATTCTCCACACGTAAACTGTTCCAGATGTGAAAACAGCGAAGTTGGACTCATCCGAGAACAAGACATGTTTCAGGTCGTCTAACGTCCATGATTTCGAGCTGCTGGCACCAGTCAAACAGGTTTTTTGCATTGCTGCTAGTAACCAAGGTTTTCTGTATAGCAACCTTGCCATGGGTATTGGCCCTATGAAGTTCTCGATGGATAGTTTTTGGTAGAAACAGGTTCAGTCAAGTGTGTATTCAATTCTGCGGTGACTTTTGCATCGGTGGTTTTACACTTTTTGAACACAACCCTCTTAAAATCCCTGCACTCCCTGTCAGACAGCTTACACTTCCCCCGACAGTTACTCTTCCTGGAATTGGTTCGTCCTTCATTCTGGTATGCTGCCATGGTCATTGATACTGTGGCTTTTGATACCCTACAGATATTCGGAGTCTCCGTTACTGATGCACCGGTGAGACTAGCACCAACAAATTGCCTTCTTTGGAACTCTGATATTTCCCCCATTTGAAGTTCAGTCCAGATATTACTGTGTCAATGTAGCTGGCAGTCACACACCTATATGCTCGAATGCCTGCTTTGCATGACCAACAGGTGGTGGAGGTGAGCCCTTTTCGTCGTGTTCTATAATCACTGGTGTTTCAATTTCAATGTCCACCATAGTCAGAACCATTATTAGCTACCTATTTCATGGAGAGAAGAAGGCTCCCGTGCGCTTATTCTTGTCTGAAACGTCAAATTTTGTCTTCAAGTGTGCACAACATATCTTCCCTCAGTACTGTTCACCTGTAAACTGTGTTTCCTAGAAGTGAAATAGGTCATCTAATTCTAGAAACTCCTTCAAATGTCTTATGACTTTCGTGGAAGGTGTGATTTGGACATGAATCCTTTTATCTGAAGACGTGTTCTCTAGACTGGAGGGTATCAGGCCAAGATTCTGCTCATCAAACATCACATCACTTTGAGTTAAGTTCAGCATCCACCTACAAATACATGACTTGAAGGCAATGTAGTATTCCAAAAAAATATTTTTCTTGTCTTCAGAGTAAGTACGTGAATTATTACTGCTTCATCTAGTACGGCTGACGCAATCTTAATATTACTTATATTTTCTTCGTAGGCCATCTATTTTTGCCTTTGCCTTTGACTTAAACTTAACAATTTCCCTTCGTAGGCCATCTATTTTTGCCTTTGCCTTTTACTTAAACTTAACCATTTCCCTTTGACTGCAAACCGCATATTTCCAATGATTTTCCATTTTTCACTATCATCTCTAATAAAGAAGTTGGTCTATGATGTCGGACTTTTGAATCACCCTGCATACATCGCTTGTCAAAAGACGTATTATTTCATAGACTTAATCTGCACTAATTTTGGTACCATCGTTGAATTCTGGAACCTCAAAAACACAGTGAATGATTTCTAACCTTAACCTGATCACCTGAGTGAAATATTTGTTTTTAGATTTTGGTGGCCATATTGACCACCATATTTAATGCTACTTTTAAATTTCTTATTTTTATAATATAGTTTTCAACTACAACTTGCATGAAAATAAGATGTCATGAATGATAAATAACTTTAATGAAGTAACAGAGTTAAGAAATGGTAATATTCGTCATGAGCGCCATTTTGATGACGTCATTACTGACGAAGGAGAGCATTAAAACTTGTGGCCTTAAGCGTTTTACATTCAGGGATGAATGCATAACAAAGCGTAAGCCTGTACATTTTCTAGAAACTTCAAAGCTACAACCTGACCAAGGGTCTTTCACTTATTTCTACCAGCCAGTTGCTCCTCTTGGATATGTCAAAAATGTAAAGTCAAGTGTAAACGGACTTCCTGGAGTATTGGTGAAGCTCACAGGTGAACAGAAGTAATTATGCTAAGGTAATAGGAAGTGACAACTTGACGAATCGGCGTGGAGGAAGTCTCCACTGGCAACAGGGACAGAGGAGAAGGGTAGAAGGATCACTTTTTGGATTAGCTTGGGATAGTAAACAGCGCTCTTCGGTTTTGGTTTGCAAACCAATCAGTGTTACTGACTTAGACTGACAAACAAGCTTGGAGTACAGGTTTACACTTCGTTCTATAACGTCATCTCAACTTCAACTTCACAGTTCACGTTAGACAGGTAATTACCCCACCCTACCATGTATGATTCAGGTTCGAAGGTTTTAAAATCGTAGTGTTAACTGTTTGCCATTTCTAGTTTATTAGTGTACCTTTTACTTTAGTACATTTGATCATTACCACCGAGCTCACGAGCTCTACCATCAAGGATGAATGATGATTAGTGAGCTACATTCCCAATAAGATCCCTCATACCTAAGGGCGTGGTTCGAATGTACGATGCCCTTAACAAAGGGCATGTTTTCCATAAGAAGTTAAATAATCTAACACTTTTCCTTACGCTTCAATCGCACTAGTAGGGCTGTATATGAGCTAGTAAACAACTACATTATATTAAAGAACTCCCTCATGGTTAATGGTAGAGGAACGAGCCAGGTACCGTTGTAAAGTCCTTGACACGCTCTACAATTTATAATAGAAATAAAAGGGGTGTTTCTGGTTCGAATCTGGTCTTACATTATTATTAGACATGGAATGTTCACTTATGTAAAATAAGTAAATGTACCAACTTAATTAGGACACGGGATTATACATCGTGTCGACGGTCCAAGAGTTCGGCCAATGGATTGAGACGCCTACGTTCCCAATGCATTGGTCTTCATTTACGAGCCAAAATTATTACTACAAGAAGGAATCAGAAATCAAGACACTGAAAACTGAAACATGTTATGACATAGTATTTAATGCACTGCTGTTGACATATTTACAACACCTTGTCACTCGCCTACACAAGCACCATGCGGACAAAACACTATCTTTTTCCCATAAGCCCTTGGGTATAAACAATTTACCAGCGCAGACCGCTGATGGTCGACGTTGCACGTAAACACTAGTCTTTACTCGAGCACCATTGTCTAACAAGTTAAAAAGTTAAGGTTGAAATCCCAAAGCTAGGAATCTAGACTTTGTCAAGAGAGGAAAAAATAAATTCCTCTCCGACCTGCAAAGGTGCTGAAACGAGAGTCTTAATGTGAATTGGTGAACTCTGAATGTCGAACTGTGAATGTTGAACTGTGTATCTGAAGTCCCTACTTCCTCTTTTTCCTTCGTTCCCGGAAGAATTGTTCCTTTTCTCTATTGGTCGTCGAACTTTTAACTCCTCCCACACGTGGTCATGTTTATACTGAAGGGGTAAGAATCGCATACTCTGAAGGGCGTGAAGGGTGATAATCGCGTAGCACTAAAACACAATAACACCTTGTTTGAGAGCTGATCTCTAGAACGAAAAGTATCTCGTTCTAATTAATTTTATTGCTCACAACTCGGACACTTCGTTAAAGTTATGCGTTCAATGGCTGACTAAACTTCACTGAGGCGAAGAGATATGAAGAGATATTTTCGGGCAGGGTTGTAGTTCAAGATTCCATATTATTTACCCTTTCACTTCACTGTCACTGAGCCAGACTGGTCGGGGCGATCGTAGAAGTTATGACGTCTCCTCGAGCCTGCTATGTGTAGAGCAAGTGTCTCGATTCTGAGCCGGACCAGCCGCGAACTCCCTTGAGAACAGAGGGTCCTTGTTTGGGACGAGGGTGAGAGTCTTCGTTGAGGGTTTTACATTTTAAAATGCCTGAAGTTCCGTGATTAGCTGCACGCTGAACTCTAATTGATTGTGACGTGAGCCGAATATAGACTGGATGGATATGAGAGTTTATTGCGGGACACACTGGCTTCTTTATCTCGAAGTAGGGGCGGTGATATATGCAGGGCTTCATGGGAAAGAATGTTGGTTTCTTGAGACAGCTGTCCATTTCTCAGAGAGCAGAAAAATTAAATCTTTGGGGGGAATGCGTAGGAAAACCGATGGTAGTGGTAATTGGTACATCGATTATAAATTATAATGTCAAAATGTTCAATAGTACAGGCTGTATATAAAATAGCTCCAGGGTTTTAAAGAATCATAGCGCGCAAACGGTATTAGGTAATTCAGGTCAGTTAATTACTTTGAAATCAGTAGCTCATCAAGTTTTATTCACGCCGTTTGAAGTAGTTTCCAACAAAGGTTGGCAACGCTGAGCAGCGTTGATCTTGAAGTGGCAGAGACGAGCCGAACCCAGTCAGTGCAGCTCAGTTCAATAGCGACACCACAATATAAGGTGCAGTGTGTGATATGGCTTGAAGAAACTGGATTTGTTATTACTGTACATTTTATTTGGGGGAAGTGGGCTCATCCCTTATCAGCAGAGGTGTTGCAAGAAATATTTGTAGAGGGAGCAGGCGATTGATAAAGCTTGATTAGTAGAAATAATAATGACACCACATAATAATAATAACTATTATAAGTCTTTAAAAATAAACCAATTTTAACCCAACTTTATATTATTATTATTATTATTACTAATACTATTATTATTATTATTATTATTATCAATTGGATGAAGAGACGACCTTACTACTCGACCTACCATATGATTGAACTATTGTCCATTATTTTTTCTTACATTTTGTACAATTTGTGAACTGAAATTCATAGTTCTTGTATTTTATTATTATCTTTTACACATTCAGTTCAAAAAGGGCTTTAAACGTTAGGAGCAAATCTTACTCATGAAATTTATATTGTGTGGACTCTCACAAAGAACATTTTAAATTCTGGTAGCTGTGGATCCATTTATTTTTTTGGATTAATTGGCAGGATATAAAAAAATTAAACTAATTCCTCTATTATACAGTAAATAATACCTAGAGTGACATCCAACCCACGTGCACACCACAATTCTCATACACGTGTACGTGAAAACAAACACACAAATCTAAGTTTTAACTTCCAAATGAATGTCCCAGGAACAGTAAATGCATCTATTTTTGCCATACGTTGTCTCTGTTACTAGAAAATGAAACAATTATGAGAGAAGTAAAGATACATTTTGTTCTTCAGGTGTTGAGGAAGGAAACAGACTCACTGGGAAAATAAGATAATGTAGTGTTATTGCTAGACTGTTGGATAGCGTACAGAACTTCCATCTACAAGACCTAGGTTCGACCCGACCACAGTCAATTTTTTCTTCTTCTATATCAGTGAAGAAGTGTCTAATATCAATTTCCAGGCATTTTAACGAAAGGACAGACGTCAAATTTTATCCCTTAATCTGTCAGTAGTGGTGGTGGGGGAGTTGAACGTCATCAAGTGGGGATCGCCTTAATGGATTTCTCTCGTAAGGCATGATCTCCACTTGATGGCGCAGTGTTGCCAACTCCTTACCCGAAAAAAATCACCAAGGTTTTTGGTCTAACCTAACCTAAAGCATGGAGCTGGCAATTTTTTTCTCGCAGTGTTGCCAACACTGCGCCCGAAAGTAAAGCTCGGTGGGGCTCGCCTTGATGGTTTGCTCTTGTAAGGCATAAGCCCTATTTTCTCGCAGTGTTAACAACATCTTACTCGAAAAAATCACCAAGGTTTTTTTTTGTCTAACCTAGCCTAAAGCAAGGAGCTGGCAACCTTGCTTGAGGCTTGCCTTACAGTGCATAAAGCAAGGTTGCCAACCTACTGGTACTTTTGCCATAGCCTTTTACAAAAAAAAAAAAAGAGAGAGTGGGGAGAGAGAGAGGGAAGAGTTAAACAACCGACAGCCTACCTACAGCTTTTTTTTCTTGGTCTAACCTAACCTAAAGCAAGGAGCTGGCAACTTTGCTTGAGGTTTGCTTTACAGTGCATAAAACAATTTTTGCCAACCTACACACACTGGGCAAGGAGAGCCGGCACTGCCGTAAAAGAGAGAGAGATGGATGGATGGCAACACTGCACGGGTTCAACGTCATCAAGTAAAAATCGCCTTAATGGTTTTTTCTTGTAAGGCATGAGCTCTATTTTCTCGCAGTGTTGCCAACTCCTACCTACACCTTTTTTTACTTGGCAAGGGCTAGAGAGAGAGAGAAAAACCTATAGCTGGCAACATTAATGAGCGAATGCGCCATATCGTAATTTTCCAACTCCGGCAATGTTTGTATATCGTGACCTTTGTAAACCTCTCTCTCTCGGAGGAACGATGTGCCACACACACACACACACACACACACACACACACACACATATACACACGCGCGCGCGGGGCCAAAATTTTTGAATTTACGGCTGGAAAAATGTTTTTCTATGACATGTTTTCGTTCGAGGCAAATTCGTAGGTAGATATTGTTAAATAAACATTAATATTGTAAATATATATATACTTATTGTATTTAGTTTTTCGGTATCGAAAAGCGACTGTCATATTGTATTTGAAAAAAATATTACGCTTTTGCCTGTGGATATCTAGAAAAACGACAATTTCGTTCCCTCTCTCTGCATATGCTATCAACGTTGACACAATGACACAAATTCAACAAATACGTAGTCAATATGCTTGGTGGCAGAGAAAAAATACAATGAATTTTCCGGTTATTTATTTCATAGCCCTGATAGTCATCGCGTGCGTCACAGATTGCCATCTGCCGTAGGTTTTGGGACGACGGAAGTTATACTTCCTGTTTTTTTAGTGACGCCAGTTAACAGCATAGGTAACAATGATGCGATGCGATGCATTAACTTGTGAATTTTCGAACACGCAAAATGATGTGGCTGAAATGTTGGGGGGGGGAATGTTCTAGAGAATTTGGTTCTTGGATTTCTATTGGTCTACGTTGCGTTGGCTAACATATCATTTTTGACGACATTAGAAAACCGTATAAAACTTAAAGCGCTGGTGTAGAAAGTTCTGTTTCATTTTCAACGTCAGTGAAGAGCATTTCCGCAGAATTTCTAAAAGTAAGTAATTTTGTTTCTTAGCTTGCATGAGTTGGCTTTGATTTATAAGTATGGCATTGTTTTTGTGGATGAAAATATACTCACAAAACATGCAAAAGAGAGAGAATATAGAAGGTGTTTCATGTCTCTCTCTGCTTTTATATATTTGAAGCATGCATCTTGGTAGCTGGAATATCTTTTTTCTTCCGTGTGCCGTTGTTGGTAGGTAGGAAATATGTGTGCGGGGCATATTTCAAAAAAATAAATGTGTTAAATTGTTAGAGGAAGACAGGAAAAATAGAGGAGAGTTGCGTGTTTTTGATATCTAGTGGAAGTACTGATTGATTGATTGAGTTGGCGTTTTTTTAAGTCCACTTTATGCACAGTAAGGCTAATCTGGACTGGACCTACAGTTTAAAGAACCACTTATGTCCCCACCGGGTATCGAACCCTTGATTACAAGACAACGACGTTATCGCTAAGTCATTGCAGAGGCTAGTGGAAGTACTGATTGATTTGATGTTTTAAGTCCATTTTATGCACAGTAAGGCTAATCGGGACTGGACCTACAGTTTCAAGAACCACTTATGCGGGTATCGAACCCTTGATTACAAGGCTATCGCTGTGCTAACGCAGAGGCTAGTGGAAGTACTGATTGATTTGATGTTTTAAGTCTATTTTATGCACAGTAAGGCTAATCGGAACTGGACCTACAGTTTCAAGAACCACTTGTGCGGGTATCGAACCCTTGAATACAAGCCTACCGCTGCGCCATCGCAAAGGCTAGTGGAAGTACATAGTTATTCGAATCTTATTTATTTAAAATATTTAGTTTTTTTTTATGCACGCTTATTGATTTTAAACCTAAAATTAAATAAAATCCGGCAATTATATCCAATTATACTTATGGCTACAACGAGCATTTGCAAAAAAAAAAAATGGCTTGAGATTTTTTTGCCACGTAAACAAAATGGCTGACATGCCAAATATGAACAGGCTATATAGATTTGAGAGAGAGATGGATAAAAAAAAAAGTTAATTAAAATTTAATTTCATGATTGCAACACGGAACTTAATGATTGATTTAGTTTATTTTACTTTACGTTTTGTACCTCTTGGCTAATTTGCAAAGATTGGGGATGAGTGATGAAATGGACATTCACAAACAACCAAGCCCGACCAGGATTCGAACCCGGGACCCTTGGCGTCGCAGCGCGATGTGCTAACCACTCGGCGACAGGGTCGGGCAAGTGTTGGTATATACATAGATCAAAGTTACATGGTTCTAGGCCCCATAGGAGCCGAGAAAATCAATGTCTTGGAAAACGTCTTAAGACAAATATCTCAATCTTTAAGAAAGTCGACTTCCGGTATCTCAAGATGTTACTTCCGGTCTGTCAAGAAAATTTTCTTAAGACAAAAATCTTAAGGCGTTTTCCAAGACATTGATTTTCCCGGCTCCTAATTGAGCTAGGATGATGATTTTAAGTTTGTTGGATAGGATTCGACGAGAACTATTCGACTAGCAAATAAAATCGATTCTACCCCCTCAAGTTTCGGAAATACAGACAATTTTTTATTTTTTTGAGAAACTTGATTTGCCGGCTTAGTTTTTACTGTAATTCGAAAATTTTAATAGCATTCGATACAAAATTAGAAGTACTCTACAACTTATTGGAGGGGTGATGACTACTACCTGCTGTTTTCGAGTTATTTTGGATTAAAATTTCAAGATGTAATTTCTAAGATGTTTTGTAATTCATCAACTATGGGTTGTAGGAAAACGATTCTTGCTCTATCTGCTATTGCTCGACGAATACTATAAACATAAATAATGCTTATGGTTTGATTTTTAAAATGGCGACCGGAAAATAACTATGTTTTTTTCTGAAATTATGATTTATACTTCATACGCCAAGAGGGCTGAGGGTTAGAAAAAAAAAGTTTGTTTGGTAGAATTATGTACACATAATATTTTTGTGTTTTCTATACACAAGCCTAATTATTTTTTTTTTCCAATTATTTACAGGATTCATTAAAAAGCAAGAAGTAACATATACATAAATAACACACTCCCACCAAACCCAACACCATTGTGAATTATTGCACAGTATTTATTTTATGGCACTCCACTATATATATATATATAAAATAACATACCCCACAAATATTTTATTATAGCGAATTAGCCTTCCAAGATTTTTTTATTGTAAAGCATTTATTTTGTAACACTCCTCCACTATATATATAAAATAACATACCCCACAAATATTTTCACTATTGCGAATTAGAAACATACCCACAAATATTTTCAACAAGATGCAATCTGAGAAAAGTTGCTCTGTGTGCAAAAAAAGCATATCAAACAAACATTTTGCAAGACATTGTCGCACCTGCGTGCCAGGCAAGCATTTGGCTGCCACCGAACCATGTCCCAGGTGCGGTAAACATATTACCATTAATAATTTGAAGAGGCATATAACATCATGCAAAGTTGTCGTCGGAGCACCTGTTCCACAACCGTCGACCAGCTCGACCAAGAGGAAAGCGGAAGCCGACTCGCCACAATCCGCCAAACGTGTGAAGCCTATGGCGAAAGCGAACCACTCTGCTTTCCAGCGTTTGTTAGAGGACTTTGTCCTCACTTCGGAGGGCTCATGCGACGTGCGTAGCTTTTTGGAGAACGTGCAAGCCAAAATCATTTCCATCCTCGGCGATGCGCTTGCAACGCACTCCACCAAATTCTACGCATCGCTACGTTGCCAGTACAAGAAGCCGTCTGATGAAATTTACAGCTTCTGCCACAACACCAAGGCGAAGACGCTGCATCTGGCGGATGTCGAAAACCTAGAGGTCATCTACAACAAGTTTGCCGAGGAGCTGGTGGCAAAGCAGGAGGAACATCAAGCTAAGGGCTCGGGGGGTTCACTCTGTGGCGATCCTCACGAACTGTGCATCAAACTTTGCAAGTTTGTGCCTCTCTCCGCCTCCAGCTACGTCCCCTTACCACCTACCATTGCGGCAAAGAAGGCCGTCCTGAACATTCAGAACAGTGACGCCAAGTGCTTCGTATGGTGTGTGCTTGCAGCTTTGCACCCGGTCGAGCCAAAAAAATAATCCAAAACGCGTTACCCACTACCTACCCTACGAGTCAGAGCTGGAAGATGCGATGGTTGGGATCGACTATCCCGTGGAGGTCCCGGACATTCGAAAGTTCGAGGCCCGTACACACAACCCTCGGTTGGCCATCAACATTTATGGCCTCACTGACAAAAATGTGGTGTACCCCATCCGGGTGAGCGACGTAGATGACGATGGTGCGCAGGAAATTCACTTTCTGCTCATCAAGGACGAGACCCACCATCACTACACCCTTATTCGCTCGCTCTCCCGGTTGGTGTCGAGCCAAAAAAGCAAGCATCATGGTAGCATAGAAGTTTGTCGAAGGTGTCTGATCACTTTTGACAATCGAGAACAGCAGGATTACCAGCGCATCAGAGGTCCCAACATCGCTGCAGAGAAGCTCGCTCGCCACAAACTTTATTGCAATGCCAACGAGCCTGGGGTGGCAGTCTTGCCCGAATCTGGCGCCGTGGAGCGTTTCCGCATGCACGGTGCCATGGTGGAGCATCCCGCTATCATCATCGCGGATTTCGAGGCCTTCCTCAAACCCCTGTCCACTTGCGATCCAGATCCCGAAGTTTCCTCCACCACCCCTTACCAACTCCACGAGGCATCCAGTTTCGCATACGTTGTGGTGCGACGTGACCAGCACATCGCCCCCAAGCCCTACGTGTACCGTGGCCCCGACGCAGCCAAACACTTCCTCGAGAGGATGGTTGTCGAGGCCATCGAGATAGGGAAGGTACTGTTGGCCCCCAAGTCTATGCTCCCACTGTCCCCCGACGATCAACGTAGACACGACGAGGCCATCGCTTGCCCTGTCTGCGTCAAGGAGTACACCGCCAACAACCGTAAAGTCCAACACCACGATCACTTTAACGGTAGGTATGTTGGTCCTTGGTGCAACGGATGCAACCTCATGGCCCGGGACCCGCGCTTCATCCCTGTGTTTTTTCACAATGGCTCGGGATACGACTTCCACCACCTCGTCAAGCATCTTGGGTACGACAACGAGGGAATCAGCGTCCTGGCGCAGAACGAGGAGCGTTACATTAGCTTGAGCAAGTGGGTGCGAATCCCAGGATCACACTCTACCGTCGAGCTTCGCTTCCTCGACTCCCTGAGGTTCCTCCCGGCCAGCCTCGATGCTCTCGCAGGGAAGCTTAGCGACGAGCAAATGCTCATCACCTCCGGAAACTTTCCGAACTTGGACGCCGACCTCTTCAAGCGTAAGGGGGTCTATCCCTACGAATACATCACAGACCCTTCCAAGTTCGCAGAGACGTCGCTACCTCCCCAGGCGAAGTTCTACAGTCAGCTACGCGGCTCGAACATCACCGACGAAGAATATCACCATGCCCAGTCCATGTGGCGCGAGCTGGGCTGTCGAACTCTCGGGGACTACCACGACGCCTACCTCAGACTTGATGTGACGCTCCTCGCCGACGTGTTCCAGACGTTCCGTGCGACCGCAATGAAGATCTACCAGCTGGACCCTGCCTACTTCTACAGTCTCCCCGGACTGGCGTGGTCAGCCATGTTTCTGGTGACGAAGATCGAGCTGGAGCTTCTTTCGGACGTGGACATGGTGCTGTTTGTGGAACGTGCCGTGCGGGGTGGAATGGTCCAGGTGTCGCAGCGACACTCGCACGCCTACAATCACCACATGGCCACCGGCTACGACCCCTCACAACCGTCCAGCTACATCATGTACACGGACGTCAATAACCTCTACGGACACTCCATGATGCAGCCACTCCCCTGTAGAGGCTTCGAGTGGGCTGACCCTTCCAACTTTGACGTTGAAGGTTTCGACGATTCGGAACATGGGTTCTTCGCCGAGGTGGACCTTGAGTTCTCCGAGAAGCTGCAGGATTTGTTCTGCGATCTTCCCCCTGCACCCGAGTTCAAGTGTCCACCCGATTCCAACCAGACGAAGCTCGTCATGGATTTCGAACCCAAGAAGAATTACGTCCTGCACTACCAGAATCTCCGGTGGTTGATGCAGCGAGGGGTCACGGTCCACGCAGTTCACCGCATCCTCAAGTTCGAGCATTCTCCGTGGTTGCGTCCATATATTGAAGTCAACACCAAACACCGCACCGCAGCCACGTCCGAGCTTGATAAGGATTTCTTCAAGCTTATGAACAATGCGGTGTTCGGGAAAACCATGGAGAATGTACGGAATCGTGTAGATGTGAGGCTAATATCAAACAAAGCACAATGTCGCAGGCTCGTGGCAAACCCGTTATTCAAATCGAGGACCATTTATAATGAACAGCTTGCTCTGGTGCATATGAGGAAGAGCGAGGTGATGCTCAACAAGCCAATTTATGTTGGTGCCTCAGTATTAGACCTGAGCAAGCTGCACATGTTTCAAATATATTATGGGAAACTACGCCAGCACTATAACGACAATATCAGCCTACTCTACACGGACACGGACAGCTTGGTGTACCACGTTCGCACGGACGACGCGTACGGGGATATAGCCACAGTTCCATCTTTGGTTAACCTCTTCGACACCTCGGGCTATCCCCAGCAAAACAAGTACGGTATCCTGGCCCGCAACAAGAAGGTGAATGGCAAACTCAAAGACGAGAAGGACGGTGATGTAATTCTCGAGTTTGCAGGTCTTCGCGCCAAGGCCTATGCCATCAAAGCCGAGGGCAGCGTTACTAAGAAGGCCAAGGGTGTCGGCAGACAGGTGGTTCGGGAGCATCTCACATTCGAGGACTTCGTCGATTGCCTCAAGACCAGGTCGTTGAACAGCGCATCCAGAGCGTCGACCATGTGTTGACCACCAACGAGGTGAGGAAGATTGCCCTGGATCCCAACGACGACAAGAGGTGCGTTCTCCAATGTGGAATCCACACACTCCCATGGGGACACAACCGTTTGAGAGATGGAAAAAAATGTTACAAATGTCCATAAAAAAAAGTGAACCTAACATCAAACTAAAAAAAATTGAAAATAACAAGAAAAAGTAAACCTAACATCAAACCAAAAATTTGAAAAAAAAAGTATACCTAACATCGAACCAAAAAATTTGAAAATAACAAAAAATCTTGCACGTACAAAAAATAAATAACCAGCATGCCTATGAACTTGTTCGGTTTCAAAAAACAGATCATCATGGAAACTGCACCGTCCATACCAGATCATGAAGTCTTACCTTACGTGTTACCTAAACTCAACGGTCTGTTGATCATTCACCTCAACAGCATTTGGACGAAATTGGATGAGGACGTGGGCAAGATGTTTTACGTCTTCAACAACAATTTACATTTCTACGAAATTCCGATCGACGGGAAACTTCGGATCACCGTGAATCCGGAGAACGTAGGCGAAATCAAAATATCTACCGGCAAGAACATTTTTCGAATCAAGCACGACAAAATGCTTTCTAACATGGCATACGATGTTTCTGCAGGAGATTACCTTTACATGGAACTCCTCGGAGATTACGACAAACTCATTCCTCTCTTCGTAGAATTACGAATCGTCTATCCTATTATAAATAACCGTTAACCAAAAATGCCTAACGACATTTTCGGCAACACCAAGCGTGTAGACCATGCAGAAGAGATTCTCATGTTGGACGTTCGTGTTAAGAAGTTGAGGACCGATTTGATTGCTTTGCAGGAGACCTTAAACAAAAGTTTAGAGTCGGAAATCGCTACGCTCCAAACGCAATGTCTCGACCCCATTCTGAAAATCGATTCCGAACTGAAAATGCTCATAAAAAATTATGTCGACGTACCTTCTTACGACAGCGTTCAAAATATACAGTTGAGTGTGGATTCGCTTCAAAATGATTTGGCCAAATTACAGCAATTTCAATCGAAAAATGAAGATTTGGAAAAATTGAAACTCGAAATCGAAGAACGAACTTCCGCAATCGAAAAGAATTTCTCCGAACTTCAAACCGTGGTGAACGATATTGATGTAGAACGCTTGCACGTCGCCGTTTCCAAATTACAAGAAGAATTCACCGGCACGTTGGAAGAAATTAAATCCAAGTTACAGACTTTGGAAGATACCATGACGAACCTACCATCGTCGGACGAACTGCAGGTCATCGGTAAAAGCGTCGCGAACATAAAAATTCAATTGGAGGCCTATCAAGATTTCGAACACATTCAAACCACCATCGCTACGCTTCAGGCATCCTTGGAATTGATCAACGAAGAAATTAAAAATATTCACGTTGAAGCAAGAGCGTTGACGAGCATTCAAGACACGTTGAGCACGGTTCAGCAGAAGATCGAATATTTAGAAAATTTGAACGTCGAATCCAATCGCGCTCATTTTCATCACGTACTGGACAACATACAGGGTGACTTGGAATCGTTACGGACGAGCGTACCTTCGAGCGAAGATTTGGAAAAATTGAAAACGGCGGTGACGGCACTATCCGATTCGAGCGACGTCAAAAGTTCTTTGAGCGATCTCGAGAGTAGGGTGGCCAATCTCCCCACCTCCAAAGAATTGCACGTTTTGAAAAGGAACATATCACGTATGTTGAAACGACTGGAAACGGAAACGGCGAACGTGGAAGAGATTCGGGACGAAATCAGTTCGCTGGTGTCGACGCTGCCAACTTCGCAGAGCGTCGCCGACCTTCACACGCAGTTTACAGAGATGCGAAGCATCGTGAACGATCTTATCGAGAAGAGCTCGAAATTGAATCAAGTCGAGAACCATCAGAACATCGTCGTCAACATCAGAGATCAAGTCGGAGTGCTGGAATCCACGCAGGAATCGACGCTGGCTTCTTTCGGTGCCAAGTTACAAGAACTCAACGAAAACTACAAGCAGTTGAACGTGGAAGTGAAAATCAAACCGTCGTTGTCTGCCGTAACGGATACCATAGTCGAGCATTTGCTGCCCATCGAAAATAAACTCGGACACGTTCACAGTAATCTGCTCGGCGTCGACACTAAATTCGCTAAACTGCATTCTCTGCAAGCCATCGAAATCAACAGCGTACCCAATCAACAGAGAATCTCCACGTTCGTCGAAGGTAACAAACTGTACATGTTACATCCTTATCATCCGTACTACAAGTTTCTCCTCGATGGCACGATTCAGATAAACGAATTTTCGTACTGGTCTCACGGTAGAAAAGCTAGCGTTCCCACCATGACTTTGATATCGAATCGTGGTGTCCAGAAAGCAGGAAACATTCCTCTGGCACGTTGGAACGAAACGCGCAACATATATGAAATACACGAAGACGAAGATCTTACCGTTTTCGACGTGAGTGCCGGCGATAAGCTGATCATTCAAAACACGAGCGAGGTGCCACCCTCTTTGAATCTCATCACGCTTGTGCTTCTCTTGAAACGTAATCTCTAAAAAAATGTCTAGGCAAGCCATCGTCGAAGAATTGCATAAACCTGCACGCCGTAACTACGAACGTTTGGCTGTGGTAACCAAGGGCATCGACGACCTCTGGCAAAGTGACCTCGTGGAGATGAGTAGCGGCAATTTGAAAAACGTACATAAATTGAACAAGAGCAACAAGTACCTCCTCACCGTCATAGACACGTTTTCGAAATTCGCATGGGCTCTACCTTTGAAGGCGAAAACGGGAACATGCGTCACGGAAGCATTCAAGACAATTTTTCGCGAAAGCGGTGGCAGACGACCACGGTTTCTGCAAACAGACAAGGGGAAGGAATTTTACAACGCTGTATTCCAAAAGTTTATTCAAAAACACAAGATTCAACATTATTCGACCTTCAGTCACATCAAAGCCAGCATCGTGGAAAGATTTAATCGAACCTTGAAAACACACATGTGGAAACGATTCACGCTTCGGGGAAATTACAAATGGGTCGACATCCTGCCGGAACTCGTCGACACCTATAATGATACGGTACACAGAACGATAGGCATGAAGCCAGCCGACGTTACCAAGTCTGACGAGCAGCGTTTAATTTCTACCGTTTAATGTCCAAAGTACACACCCACGACAAAAAAAAGCTAAATACAAAATTGGAGACCAGGTGAGGATCAGCAAATTCAAACGCACCTTCGAGAAGGGATTCACAAAAAATTGGAGCACGGAACTCTTTACGGTGGTTCGAGTTTTACCTGGAAACCGACACACGTATATAATAAAAGATAGTAGCGGCGAGATTTTGAAAGGAAGATTTTACGAAGAGGAACTCTCTAAAACGAAACACCCCGACACGTACCTCATCGAGAAAGTATTGCGTAGGAAAGGTGACAAACTGTTTGTCAAATGGCTGGGACTTCCGGAAAAGAGTTGGATCGACGCGAACGAAGTGATCTTGTGAGTACGTGGAACGTGGTGAAGCGTCTACCGGATCCGGAAAGTCAAACGAGAAAAAAAAAGAACGGTGAGTTGCTTCCCGACAGCATCCGCTGTCTGATCGTAGGTCCTTCGGGGTGTGGGAAAACGACACTGCTCGTGGACAATTTTCTCCTCGCACCGAATTGGTTAGATTGGAAGAACAGGCACCTGTACGTGTTCTCGAAAAGTTTGGAGCAATCCAAATACCAGCAACTGATGAAACTGTACGATGGTCTGGACATTGCAACGTTCGCCCCGGAAATAAAACCACTCGACGATTGTCGTGAAAATTCAGTCGTTGTGTTCGACGACGCCATCCTGGAAAATCAAAATGAAATTCGCAACTTTTTCACGCAAGGTCGTCACAAAGGAATGGATTGCTTCTACCTAGCTCAAACGTTTTCCAAAATTCCAAAACAGTTAGTACGCGACAACGCTAATTTCATATGTTTGTTTCGTCAAGATCACACCAACCTCAAGCACGCGTACGATGACTACGTAGGCGGAGACATGAACTACAATCAATTTTCGGAACGCTGCTGCTCTACTTGCTGGAACGGTGACGATTTCGGATTCGCGACGATCGACATGACGAGGAAACCCAACGACGGAAAATACAGAAACAAAATCAACGACTTTCTAAACGTTGCAACGTTGTGAGAAACGACGTGTATAAATAACGTCATGACGAAACGAAAAATCGAAGACGAAAATCTCAAGCTTCGCGATTACCTCGCGAAACGCTTCAAAGGTTGGAAATCCGAGAATCGCGGATTCTACGAAGAGAAGAAACGTCAGGATCAACCTGTGATCGATGCCATCAGCGGTCTAGGTAAAGAAATTAAAAGTGTCACGGAACAAAATAAAAATTTGATCAACGAACTCGTACCGCTCGCAGCTAAAAGTTACGCCGTACCCACGCCCATTTCGAACATTCCTTCGACGCCGTTCGAACTGAAGGATGCACCGGCACGACGTCGAGCTATAGGTAGCACGTCGTCGTCTTCGGATAAGATCGAGTTGGGACCTTTGGCACGAGACTACCTGAGCACGGGGAAATTCGACAAGGATGAAGTGTTCGGATTGTATCCCAACATGGAAACCAGCGAAGGCGGCGGTGTGGTGTGGAAGATTGGGAAATCGAAGGTGACCTTCGAAGGCAACGACATTAAAGTCAATTTAGGCGACAAGGATAGTTGGAACAGGTATCCGGGTACGGTGGGACTGTGGGAATTCGTCGCCAAAAAGCAGCCGAAAGATTACACCGACGAAGATTACCAAAGTTACAAGGAAATTCTGATCATGACGGATGCCTTGTACCAGAACAACGACGCCTCGCAGAATAGGGTGAAATCGAGCAGCGGCGAGAAGTACAGGAATCTCATCAAACCGATTTGGAACCAGGTCAAAACAGGCAGCGGCGTCAAACGCTACAACACGTTACCCAAAGAATTCGTTTGGGTGGACGACGTTAGGAAACTCGTGGACCGATTGTTGGTGATAGCCGGCGAAGAGAATGCAGGCAATCGTAATTTCTACAACGAGAAGGTTGGCATCGTGGACATGATCAGCACGAAACTTTCCAACTTCATCGTGAACGACGGCAAGGGCATAGGTTACCTGATCAAAATCATCAACACGCTGCCTCCGAAATTTTGGAACGTGGCCGAAGGAAAGGGACTCGTGAACGACATCATCAACAAGTTACCTTTCGAGATGCATCTACCTGGCTACCAGTACTGTGGACCGGGTAAGAAACTCGAGAAAAGATTGGAGAGAGGAGACAAGGGTGTGAATCCGTTGGACGCGGCATGCAAAGATCACGACATCGCCTACAACACCACGCAGACGGATCTGGACGCACGTCACGAAGCAGACAAAAAATTGGAACATGCAGCTTTCGAAAGGTTCGTGAGCAGAGACGCATCGTTCGGTGAACGGGTCGCCGCACTGGGTACCACCATCGCCATGAACACAAAACAAAAATTGGGGTGGGGTATATAAATAACATCCAGTAAAAAAAAAACAACATGGCTTGCATAACTGATTTGCCGCACGAACTACTATCTAAAATATTCAAAAAAGTAGTTAACGGAGATGTTAATAAACTTGTGATCATAGCTAAAACGACGCCGGCATTTCACATGGGATGCGAAATAGTTCTCAAGGACCGTCTTCGGGAGATCAGTGGAATGAGGTGCGGTGATCTCGACACTCTTCTGTCGGCCGCGGGGGAGAAATTGAACGAGAGGTTGGACGAACTGCACGAGGCGAGGCAGGGGAGAAGACGGTATACTGATGATTGGAGAAAATCTAAGCAGGAGACGGAAGAAATCATCACGCACATCATCGCGTTTTCGGAAGCACGAACTTTCTTCCTCTGTTAAAAAAATCTTCGATACAAATCGTGAAAAAAAAATATATATAAATAACACACATCGTGAAAAAAAAATAATCTTCGGTATATATAAATAACACACATCGTGAAAAAAAAAATAAATTTCTCTAACACGCACACTGAAAATTTCTCTTCTTCGATATGACAACTGAAAAAATGAGTGACCTCCAAGCATTAAAACAAATGCTAAATTTGTCAGTCGAGTATGTAAAAATTCAGGAATTGGAAGTCGACAAACCTTACACGATAACTTCCGGTTCAATCGTTTCTACCCAGTATGGTCCCAAGGTGTGTCTGTTGCTCAACGGACAATACAGTCTATTTTTACCAGATCGATACGCTATCATGTTATCCGACGAGAAGCTAGCTATCTTAATCTAGAACAAAACTCGAATCCTGTACAAGAGGACAAAGGAACTTCTTGGTAAGAAAACAAAGCATGTAATAGAATTTGTGTAACGGGGCTACGCGGAGTATATATAAAATAACATCTAATGAAAAAAAATCTCAGAACATTTATATATAAATAACATACCGTGAAAAAATAACACATAGAGCATCAACATGAAGCCCAAGGGTGTCGTGTACCAGATACCATACTCCAATCTTAAAAATCTAGGTGCCCTCGATGGGTTACTCACCAAGAAACAACGCGAGAAGAAACGTTCTTGCTTGAGCAAAGGACACGGAATGAAATTGCTGCTCAGCACACCTCAATTGAGACGCTTGCAGCGTTCGCGGAAACAGCAAAAGATCGGAGGTTTCATATTCAGCATCCCGGCCATCCTAGCAGCATTGGGGGCCGTTGGAAGTTTGGCTGGCGGAAGTGCCGCCATCGCGAAAACCGTCATCGACTCGAAGAAGAACAAAGCGGAATTGGAAGAACAGAAACGTCACAACCTGGCCATGGAGAAGAAAGGGGGCAAGGGCGTGATGAAAAAGTTTAAAAAAAAGAAACAACAGCACTCACCAACCGAGACATTGAATCTCTGATCGGACCGTTACAAATCAAACACTTCAGAGGAGTTTTCATGTCCGACTCGTTACCTTCAAGCGTTAAAAGAAGAGAATGCGGAGTAGTCAACTTGGACGGTCAAGAAAATCCAGGCACGCATTGGATATGTTACCACAAAAATGATGATAAAGCATTCGTTTTCGATTCTTTCGGAGGTGTTCCACCTACAAATTTAATTCATTATCTGAAAACGAACAAAACCTCTATATACTACAACGACGAACGCATTCAAAATTTCGGAGACGTGAACTGCGGTCATCTCTGCCTCTCCGTGCTCGCGTTTCTCTCTAAAATAAATAACCCTTCGATCGAGGATTTCCAGAAAGCATTGTGGAACCTGAAACAGCATCACTAGGATGGGCGTGTTCCATCTCACGAGCGAATCTTCAATCTTGAAACTCACGCTGCACGACGACATCGTCTATCCTAAATCCGTGGCTCTGCGTGCATTCTACAGCATGTACCTCATACCTAACGTCACGCATCACAACAACAAAATTAGCGTCGGAAGCGAACACATCGTCGTCACACCAGGCCAATACAATCTTTCCACTTTGCAAGCTCAGTTACCCAAAGGCACGTACCTTTCTCAAAATTCGGTCACTCACAGAGTGGAAATCCTATCCGCGAAGGAGACCGTGGACCTGGGCACCATGGGAGAACTTTTAGGTTTCGAGAACGACACCAAACTCGAAGCTGGCATCAAGCACGTAGCAACCAACATTCCTAAATTCTTGGCCATAGAGACTCTGAACGTGCACTGCAACGTGGCCGAAGGCATGATCACGAAATCTTCGGACGGATTAGGAAGTCACAAGCAGACGGGAATCATAGCCACTTTCAAACCAAGTTCCGAGTTCATGGAACCGATCATCTACACGCCCTCTTCGCCGATCTATTTTCCAGTATGTCGCAACCGCATAGACGACATAGAGTTGGTGGTGACGAACGAGAAAGGAGACGTGGTGGATTTCGCAGGTGCCACTACGACGGCCATCGTGGAGATCAACGTATAATAAATAACCATACATGTAAAATGGAGCAAATCGAAAGTTACGAATTGCAATCTTTCCCTCCCAACCGTCGCACGTTCGCCAATCTCAACGAGGCAAACAGGGAGATCGAATACGACGTGGACGTAGGCGATGGGTTCGTTCATCCTCACAGAGCGGACCTCTACCTTCAATTCGACGTGGTGAAGAAAGAAAGCGGAGACGCGTTTCCCGCAGCAGCAAACTTGATACTCGTGGACAACTTCGTGCCTCACCTGTTCTCGCAGGTGGAGGTGAGGAAACACAACACCGTCATCGACAGAATAGATTATCCAGGCATCACGTCGACGGCAGTGGGAACGTTGAAATTATCCAAAACGGACGCAGCGTACTACCAGGCCGGGGGATTCGAAGCCGGGACCAAAATATCGACGAGAAGTCACACGGTGCTCTTTCCCATGCGTCTGCTGCCTGGTTTCTTCTCGGACTACAAGGAGATCATGTGGAAGGGAGGACTGAGGATCACGTTTCGAAGAGCGGCCAACGACAACGACGCACTGATGCGATACGCTACTTTGGGTCCGGACGGCACCACGCCGATAACCAACACTTTACCCGAAGCAGCGAAATGCGTCATCCGGAGCATGGAATTGAGAATGCCGATCGTGGAATACGAAACGAACTACGCCCTCAAGTACAAAGCGGAGATCTTGAAAAGTCCGCAGGTGCCGATTCACTTTCACGGTTACCAGTGCGTGCAGAAGATGGCGTCGGGAAGTCACATGGAATTCGACGTGACGACGCAGTTCAACAACATACAGTTCGACATGCCAGATTTCGTCGTAGTGCTTTTTCAGACCGGGCGCGATAAGAATCAGGAAAAAGATTCCAGCAAGTTCGACGACTGCAAGATCAAGAACGTTTATCTGAAGAACGGTAGGAACGAAGTGTTCCCGCGCGAGAATTACAACCTCGACGTGACCAAAAACGATTACCTCAAACTTTACGAAGCGTTCTCGGCTTACAAACGCGTGACCGAGGGAAGCGTGGACATGTACTACACGCCCAGCGAATTCAAAGCACGGAGACCCATGACCGTCATCAACACATCTAAGAGAAAGAAGGTTGTGGTCAACGATCGAACCAACATCAAGGTCGTCTGCGAGTTCCACGATGCCTTGCCCGAGGATACCCTATGCAGTGTCATCCAGATTGCAGAGAAGTCCTTCGCCTACGACGTGAAGAACGAGAGGGTCACAGAGCAGTTTTAACAAGTTTTTTAACATCTTTTCTTGCACAAATAAGAAATTTTTTGTACTAGCACAATCAGTTACAATAGCACAATACGAATTTCACTAGTTCAGATCAGTTACAAATGTCAATTTCATTAGTTATCAGTTACAATATCTTTTTTTTTCATTACTATAGCACGAGACAATCAGAATTTGCACAAAATTTGTTGTTGTTTTTACACGTGAAAATTAACAATAAAATTCTTTTTTTTATCGTTTCAGATGCTGTCGAAACATCAAAAACACATACACACACTAGAAAAAAAGCATGCAACTTTATTTGTAACACACACATATTCTCCATCTTCATCAAGAAAATATTATAATAAACATAATTATTTTTATCTATATCTCACAATAAAACTCTATATCCAAAAATATCACAACATCAAATAACACTAGAGTCGTTAGTACACGTTGCATGCATTACGGAGGTCCTCTGTAGAGTTTCATGGAAGTTTGAGAAAAAAAAAACACGTGAAACTCTACAGAGGTGCGGTTGTAGATAACCGCAGCCGTTAGAAAACCTTTACTTTTTTGGCTGGGCACCACGCACCCTGGCGAGGTTATAGGGGCCAGGTATCCTAAAAAACAACAATTATTATTTTGTTTGTTTGTTTGCGTCACAATACATACGCGCGCGCGCGTGTGTATGTGTGTGTGTGTGTGTGTGTGTGTGGCACATCGTTCCCCCGAGAGAGAGAGGTTTACAAAGGTCACGATATACAAACATTGCCGGAGTTGGAAAATTACGATATGGCGCATTCGCTCATTACTGTTGCCAGCTATAGGTTTTTCTCTCTCTCTCTAGCCCTTGCCAAGTAAAAAAAGGTGAAGGTAGGAGTTGGCAACACTGCGAGAAAATAGAGCTCATGTCTTACAAGAAAAAACCATTAAGGCGATTTTTATTTGATGATGTTGAACCCGTGCAGTGTTGCCATCCATCCATCTCTCTCTCTTTTACGGCAGTGCCGGCTCTCCTTGCCCAGTGTGTGTAGGTTGGCAAAAATTGCTTTATGCACTGTAAAGCAAACCTCAAGCAAAGTTGCCAGCTCCTTGCTTTAGGTTAGGTTAGACCAAGAAAAAAAAGCTGTAGGTAGGCTGTCGGTTGTTTAACTCTTCCCTCTCTCTCTCCCCCTCTCTCTTTTTTTTTGTAAAAAGCTATGGCAAAAGTACCAGTAGGTTGGCAACCTTGCTTTATGCACTGTAAGGCAAGCCTCAAGCAAGGAGCTGGCAACCTTGCTTTAGGTTAGGTTAGACAAAAAAAAACCTTGGTGATTTTTTCGAGTAAGATGTTGGCAACACTGCGAGAAAATAGGGCTTATGCCTTACAAGAGCAAACCATCAAGACGAGCCCCACCGAGCTTTACTTTCGGGCGCAGTGTTGGCAACACTGCGAGAAAAAAATTGCCAGCTCCATGCTTTAGGTTAGGTTAGACCAAAAACCTTGGCGATTTTTTCGGGTAAGGAGTTGGCAACACTGCGCCATCAAGTGGAGATCATGCCTTACGAGAGAAATCCATTAACCTTTTACACGCCGAATTGTCTTTGGATTTGAAATTAATGAGTTTATCAGTAATTTGTGTCTCTTTGGTGTACATTAAAGAGAATTATTAAAAAAAATGTTATTTTTTTATTTTCTCTATATGTAAACTGGAGTGTTCCCAATTGGGAACATTGGCGTTTCATGTGAAGTATTATTACAGTATTACAGAGTTTTCTCATTATAATTCAACCGGACCAGCATGTTTTCCGTTTATATATTAGCATAGTAAATGTACAGAAATATTACATATAAGCTTACAGAGTCAGACAACAATACAACCTTCAAAATACACAATACTAATACAAATACATAATAGGATAACATAATTGTATAAAAATGAGAAAACATCCTTGTGCAATTTTACTCAAGGAGAAAAGGGTTTATTTTAATGAAAATGTACCAATACCAAATTTTAAATATATGTAGTTTACACATTTGAAAATGAAAAAAAAAATACACACACACACACAGAATGTCCTAAACTGGTGATAAGCCATGGAAAGCTGGGAAGCAGTGTAAATGCATATTTCTTGCACACTCGCGACATTGTAGGCGAGCATTTTTTTTTTTTTTTTTTTTTTTTGGCAAAATGCACACCTTTCTTGTCCTGCTTCAATCAGAAAATGACCATCAGTTTTCCTCATAGACCCTGGGATTTCAAATCGTGGTCCTGGCCTCGAAGATGTTCGTGGATTTTTGCGAATAAGGAAGGTAGCTACTTCTCTTCGAAAATCCAAGTGATTCTTTGAACTCTTCCCTGAAGTTCTTGGTGAATTTTCCAGGCTGCAACAACTGCCACATTCAAAGCATTGGAAAATAAATTCCACCACCATTTTTTCCCTCGCAGCTGAGGTCTGTAGCTGGACAGCATACGGTCGAAGACATCGACGCCCCCCATTCCTTTATTGTACTTTCGTACTAAGTGAGGTTCAGGGACATCAATCCTCTTCTTTGATTGACGAGAGTACCGCTTTGCTGTTCCTAATGGCAAGTGTGTCTGGTAGTTGGATGCCAAGGTGACTACTGAATTATCATTCCATCTACACATGTAAATATCACCATCACATCGAAAGTCAAACTCTCCTCTTTTCTTTCTCTTCATTTCATTTGTTGGAACCAAGGGACATCTACCAGTCCTTCCTTCTCGTACTGTACCTATTACTTTGAACCCCTTTATTTTCAGCTCTTTCAGCAATGTGTATGAGGTAAAGAAATTATCAAAGAAAACTTCAACTTGCAGAGGATTAGTGACAACATTCAATAAGGCTGTCACCACTCTAGTCCCAAGTGGTGAGTTAGATTCATCTTCTTCCTTTCCTTGATAGATTTTCATAACATAAGGATATCCATTACTTGAACTAAGAGTCCAGATTTTGAAACCGAAACGAATCGGTCTTTCCTTTATGAACATCTTGCAAGAATAATGCCCATAATAGGGAACCATTGATTCGTCGATGCTGAGTTGTTTATGAAAAATTCCATATTGCTGAAGATTGTTGTTTAGCTCATCATATAATGGTGAATTTTTTCCAAGTTTATCACCTTGTTTCAATTGAGTATTGTCCATAACGTGGAAATATTTCTTTATATCCCGAAACTTCTGCCTGGGCATCGCAGTTGGGACAATTGGTACAGTCACGTCTTCTGCTGTTGACCAGTACATATCTTCCCTTGGAACATTGTGATAACCGCTGATTAGAAGCAAACCAAAGAACTGAGCTATGTCATGTTTGGTGAACGACACAATTTTGCCCTTTCGAGCTGCATATAGGCACGTCATTGAAGAGAGATGCTCGAGGTATGTCTCTGGTAAAATTTTATGAAACAACTCAATAGGTTCCAGTGACAGTAATTCTGGGTGTTTGTTGGATAAGCACTGAAATGAATCATCGCAATGGAGCGAATTGTTTTCTATAACCGTAGACTTCTTCCACGAAGGATGTCCTACCTGTTTACTTGATGCCCCTTTAGCCTTTCTTGATGTGGTTGGCTGAAGAGACTCCGGAGTAGATTGTTCCACGTTAGTTGTGACAACCAATTCACCACACACATCTGAAGGAACTACTTCTTCCAAAACGTTGTCATCATTTTTTTCCTCATCGGTAAGATCTGCAGTTTCTTCTGGAGGCAACTGACAAATATCCACTACATCTCCAATGTCTTCAGTATCATCTTCTAAAATTTCATTCAAATACTGAAAAGCTGCTTCCAATGTTAGGAAACGATTCGATGCCATGTTGTTCGTACAAATGTTGTTGAAAGATTGAATTTTATAACAACGAGACGGCATGAATCAACAGAAGCAGCTAACAGAACATGGCAGAAAACACGCCGGGATATTTGTTATACAAACAATGTAAAAACAATTATTTCAAATGTACTTGTAGCCAACAATAAGCATGATTTTATTTCCATTGTTGACCAAGTTACAAAACAATCTTGCCTCAAAACTGTGAGAGAGGAAAATTTCTCTTCAGTTTCTTGTGTGAGTTATTTGTTGTCTGTAAACATTGTTCATGCAAAACGCCAATGTTCCCATTTGGGAACATGGCAATATACTTAGGTCCAGACTAATAGAAATCAATGAAAAACCCATTCTAATACATTTCGTGTAATACTAGCATTATGTTCTTCCCGATATTGTACAAAGAAGAAACAAGTAATTTATTAGGGTGTAAATAAAAAATATATATTAGTATGAATGCAATTTTAACCATTTTTGTGTAATTTCATGGTATACTATCCAGACGATAATAATGAAAATATTAATTAAATGTTGTTAATAGTAAATATACACCCTAAATTAATAGATGAAACAAGAAAACTTTGAAAAAAAAAATTTCAGTATAGTTTTAAATTGAAAATTAGTTGATGTTCCCAATTGGGAACATTGGCAGGTAAAGGGTTAAGGCGATCCCCACTTGATGACGTTCAACTCCCCCACCACCACTACTTCTGTCCCTTCATTCTTCCCATAGGTCCTCTATCACAAGAGGATATCAGTGGCATAGCGTTATAGTACGCACAGCGTTCCCAGATTTAAAATTTAAAAGATGTGTAAATGCTGTAAATATAAAGTAAAACTTGACTAATTTCATATATGTTTGACCTTCATGGCATTATAATAGCTACTTTTCGCGATCCGCTTGCAACGCTCCACTAACAACACTCGTTCTACCATTTTTTTTTTCAATGCCTTTCCTGGCCGGACGTCGAGCAGGTTCAGCGTAAAGAACTCTATATTCCTTGCTGCCTTTCTGGAGGGAAAGCTTGGATTTCTACAGCACGCGCGCAAATGCTCTCTCGTACGCCAGTGTACGGAGCAAAGGGCTACCGTGATTGGTTCAAATGACCCTTCCTGCCTTCTGAAGCAGACAACAGCTTTAGAATTCCTACCTGGTTCTTCGCGCTCATGCCATTCGTGCTATGTGATGCTACAATACGCAATATTGACTGACGTAACTTTACCAAACTCAAATATACCACTTCATAATGGCCACTGCATTGTATAATTTATCGCACGAACAGCGATGTGCGTTAAAAAGTAAAAGATCAACACAGTTTTTGTCAAATAAGTTGGTGAAGTCCTCGTGGTAGAAGTTCAGCCTGTGGCTGGTTTACCACTTAACCCACAAAACTATTCTTTTGTTATTATTATTATTATTATTTCGTTAGTATCTGTCAATGGAAATGTTTAGCATTCATTTGAAAACTCTTAACATCGAATGATCTCTGGACAAAATTATTTTAAAATGTTTATCAACATTCTCAAGATGTAATAAACAGTGGTCTGAATTACTAATCGGCACTGTTACGTCAGTTGAGTGTACTATAGTTGTATCATCCACTCACCTCCGTTCCAGAGTGTTTTGCACAGCGCGCCAAGATGAACCTGATTCGAATCACCGGGTGAGGATGAGTGTTCTCTGTGAGTGTTCCTTCATCAACTTCATCAATATCATCACTCATATTCATATTCATTAACCAAAAGTGGTAGAAAAACGAAGTAAAATAAACCAAATCAATCAGTAGTTGGATCACCCACAACAATGACGTCTACTATTATTCAGAGGCGCTTGTGATTCAGGTAGGTTTTTTAATGACTTGCGTCATTGAAGAAAGGTATAAAAAAAAGTTATAAAACACCAGAGTTCAAAACATTTGTGGCATAGTGAAAAATCTCATTCTCTAGCTAAAACATGCATGGATGATGTTTTATTGAAAACCCAGCTGATTTCAGGCAAATAATACATGTGGCGACTAATACCATAAGTAAATTATTAAGCAATAAAGTCCTTCGGACTTGGCGCTCCCACCCGAAATGCCCATGCTACGCCACTGGAGGATATAGAGGCTTTGTGGTAACGAAGTGAAGGATATCATATCGAGAAGGTCCTGTAGCTACGATTCTGTACTCACTTCCACCTGTCTGGTTTATTTGCTTTATCTATTCAAACCAACTAACGAAACACCATGAATCAAAAGAAAATAAACACGCAAGGGGGAACATAATCTCTCCGAAACATGTTTCACATTGAAGGTGCCAGGCTCGCGTTCTGGCTTTTGTGCGTGGGCTTTAATTTTTGTGTATCCCTTCTGCATATTCGTCTAAACAGCATTCATCAACACCGTAGTGATGAGCCTAAGGAGAAACCAAAGTGACTAAGAAAAATACAGGAAACGAAAGAGAAACCTGCCCATCCACGTCACGTCATATCCTGGGAATTACCAGCAGTAGCAATAACAGACTGCAAAGAAATATTACATTTACGATAGATTGTTAGACGGACAAACACACGGGGAAAGAGAGACAATCCAACGTGAGAACATAAACATCACAATACATTCGACTCCTTAAAAAAATGCTTTCTGTCTGTTAGTTGCGAGGGCCTATTAGTGTTGGTTATCGTGTCAGAATATCGTGCGGTGAACTCGAGTGAGTTCGATTCCAATGGAAGACTACACTTTTCTTCTTTTTTTGGTGAATACTATCCCACTTAATACATAGTTTATTTTCCAAAAGGTTTCAAACGTATGGCACTCCGTGTGTGAGTAATATAAAAATTACAAAGATGAATAATGCCAAGCTGATGCATTGTAACAAAACACCTTAACAATGTTTTCTCTAAGTGCTGGAAGAGCACAATTATTTATTAACAAAGAACATACCATAATTGAGACCCTTCCTTGTTGTCGGTGCTAACAATAAGGCGAAAACGTTATCCTTAGTGATGATACTACCTCAACAATTACACTAACAACATGCTTTCAACTACACCAAGTTTTACTATCCATGGTAATTGCTTACCTTTTCGTTCTTCAACATCGTAACTGTTCGGTAGTAGTTTTTTCACAATTAGTAGTTTTTTGGTCGCAAGTCGGAATATGTCACGAAAATCTACAAACTGCAATAACTCGAAACCCATTGATTTCCGACCCCCGGTGCATAGGGTCAAATTTGTTGCAAATGTGCTCTAGTATTACCCCTTTCCAGGAATAGGTCGAATTACCAATCACCCTGTATATGTAGTCTTCGTAACATATTTTCGATTCGTATACGTTGATATTCAGCATCTGCGAGTTAATATTGACGAACAGTATGAATTGTGGAACAAATTTAAAGTTCAAATTTATGCGCACATATGATAATTGGGTCAGGACCGAAAGTTTAAAATGAGAACCATTTTGTAAATGACTGTAGAGCATACGATTGCACTTACGAATGTCTCACGGGAAATATCAATAGCGCCCTTGCGTCACAGTCCCAACAGACCCGTAGCGTGGGATATGATAGGGGTGAAGCCTATGTCGCCATTCAAAGCCATTCATTTTTTTAAAAAAATGACAAGATTCTCAGAATACAAGACGGGGAAATTTACGCTTGGCAGAGGAAAGAGAAGGAAAATATACAAGGTGTTACTCGACTCTTGTTTTTATACACTGAATATTTTCATGTGATGACGTGACTCGTAGATACTTCCTTTGGAAGGGCATCCACGTGAAAATAGATGTCAACATTTAACTCGCTCTTCTTTTACTTGTAAATGTATATTCTGGCAATACACTGCAGGAATTTTCGGCTTCCCAAAGTATTAGTAATAGGTTTTTAAACATGCTCTTCAGACACTAAGAACTGAAATATTCTTAAATATGTTAAACTTTTTAAAATGAGAAATGGGAATCCTCAAACACAACCTAATTTTTTTTTTTAGTTTTACGTTGTTTCCTCATTTAAAAAATTTGTAGGACGTAAATATCACAAACCAAACGAAGAAAAGGTTAATATCGAATAATGCACATAAAATGACGATGCTTAATAGTGCGGGAGTGGAGGTGGGGGGCAAACCAATATTCTGCCTAGGGCTCCAAAATATTTAGATAGAGGGTGGATGCGGATGAATGATGATAACAGGTCGGTACCTAGAGGAGGGCCATGGGGGCCACGCCATCCCACGCTCTATGAAATATTGGTCAAATGTTAACTTGTCTAATTTTTCTTTGATTGTGTACGTGAGCAATATCAGACCATTCTAGATTTCCAACCCCGTAGCTTCAAAAAATTCTACCCAGTGACTTTCTTAGTGTCTGTGACAGATACTAGATACAGTTACCAAAGTGTAGAGAAGTATGTTATCGGAACACGCCCCCCTTGGCGTGATGTGATACGAAAGTAGATTGTTATAGCTTCAGGAAATTGCGCTGGGTTGTAACAAGAACACAAACACACACACACACACACACAGGCGCTTTGAACAATCTATAATGTATAGAACAATCCCTCACAAGGGAGAGAGAGAGAGATTGCCCATGTACATATTTTTGCATTCTTGAATTTAATGAATTGAAAGTAGACATACAGTGGGAAAATTGGAGGTTAGTTTCTATCGCAAAAGGGAGTGTAAGAAATGTCAAGTATAGGATTCTAGAAGTGGCATAACGGTACGTGATAGAAGACGCCTATAACTATCAATCTGCACAGTTTATTTTTTTTTTCCATTTTCAAAACTATGAAAACAATTAGCTTTACAACTAGCAAAAATGAAGACCACGGCTAACATGCTATGTGCATCCTTCTGAAAACGGCTCGTGAAAAAAAGCTAGGACCCCCTCAATACACCTAACAGGCTTTCAGGAACTCGCACCGCCGTGGGTTCGTAGTTGTAGGGTGTCTACTGAATAGGTCGACTTAGCCTCCATAACGTGCTACGGTCGCCCCTTTCGAATACAACACAGGCTTTAAGGGCTTTAAGGGTTTAGAAGTGAGACGAGAAGTGTTAAAGGAAACGACAATGGCACGGAAGAGAGTGACCGGTTAATTTTCGGATCGTAGCCTATTACGGCGAAAGATAATTTTTGACCAATTATTATTTTCAGCCCCGTAGAAGAGTATAGAAGGAAACGACAATTAGGTTAAGAACCGCCATGAAAGATTGATTGATTGATTTAGTTTATTTTACTTCGCGTTTTGTGCCTCTTGGCTAATTTGCGAAGATGGGGATGAGTGATGAAATGATGAAATTGATGAATGGACATTCACAAACAACCAAGCCCGACCGGGATTCGAACCCGGGACCCTTGGCGTCGCAGCGCGATGTGCTAACCACTCCCGCCATGAAAGAGAGTGATAGATTTAGTTTCGAGATCGTAGCCTATACCTCGTAGAAGAGTATAGAATGAAACGGCACGACTAGATTAAGAGCAGCCATGAAAGAGAGTGATCAATTAAATTCGCCCTAAGTCCGGAGCGAGATTCGCATAAATTTGGTCTGTTTAGCGAGTCAAAAAGTGCTCGTGAAAGGATAAGACCCCGAAGAACACAGCTCGTCAAAGGCTACGAGACTCGTCCCACTCGTCTTTTTGAACCAGACGATTCGCTTCAATTTGCTCACTTGAACGAGTCAGATCAGCCTCGTGCGGGGGAAACAGCGTTCGATCCGAAGCTAAAACCAGGTCCTATAAAACAGAAAAAGAAACGGAAGTGGACGCAAAGTCCTATTTACTATCTATGGGTCCTCGAACACATCGGAAAATAGCCCATGAGGTTTAAAGACATCGTAAAATGCTATGCTCCCCCTCAAGAATACAACGTAAAAGGCTATGGCACGGGACTATGGGCCTTCATCAAAACTCGCCATTTTAGGGCGCCGAACTCGACAACCATAATACTAGAAGGTTCCTGGACCGTACTTCAATTGAGTCTTAAAAAGGTTCCTGGAGAGTATTTAAATACTTTACAAATAAAAAGCTTCTTAACGGCCCCAAACCCATTTACGCTTGCTGATTTTCTCTTCTGTACCGGAATTGAATTTATTTAAAATTCCTCGACCTACAACAACCCTATTATTAAGTACAGTCACCAGCAAAAAATTAGATCCTGAAATAGTCTCTTTCCTGCAAGGTGTCAGATAGGCCATTAAACATCCCTAAGAGTTTTAACATGCTTCTTTCTTATATGTTACAAAATCTCCTCTTGCAACATATCCGTGTGTATCTAAATCCAACTCTTATAAATAGGGCTGGGCCGATACCGATGTATCTGTATTTTTTGGAATTCATCTGCCGATACCAACTGATACTTCCCGACATTTTCATCTAATTATTCTGCAAATTATGCAAAATTGTAAGTTCCTTTTCTATTTTACACCACTTTTATGTGAAAAATGAATTTTTATATAACATAACATGTAATATTATAATATAAAAGGTAAAAAAAAGTAAAGTGCTTTTCTGTGCATAGCACCACGCATTGAAGGCATATAGGGGGTGTGGGGGTAACGCCCCACACTTTCTTGATCCGGTCGTGAGTGGGGGTGATGTGATCAGCATCACGCCAGTGACCGCCTTTACCCCCCAGGGTTTCCCCCAGGTACCCATGTTATTCGACGCTGGGTGGGCGCCGGGGCCGCTTCCATCGTTAGAAAAGTTCCCGGATTTGAACCGGCCCGGGACCTTTAGCATGGTAGTCAGACGCATTACCGACTGAGCCACCGCGGCGATAATATTATAATATGTAATATACAATTCTTTAATATGTTAAAGTAAAATCTTGGTTAATTGTTATGTATCTTCATACAAATACCGTGCGTCCATTTCGATCTGCAGCCGAGAGATCGGGAGAAGCGTGGCGGGCGGCACTGACGGAGATGCCGACATTTGCGGCCTGAAATGCCCGCTTATTTTTATGGACATATGCAGACATTTATATAAATATTGCAAAACGAGCACTAACCTGTGTTATAAGAGTATGGTTTTAATTTTAGTAGCTTAGTGACTGTATGTGCCGATGATTTTGACACGCCCACCTCTTGTGAAACACGGCGTAGAGGTTTGTTTGGAGAACGTTCTAACGCTGCACCAATATCATCGAGTTTTGCTTCGGTTAGAATCCGTCGTTTTTGCTTAGGTGTTTTAAAATTTAACGATACAGTTTCTCGTAATTTAAGGACAAGATGTCTAACCGTATCTCTGTGTGGAGTTGAAACACATGGGAATTTCTGTACAAATTACCTACACACGTCTCGACACGAGTTTGTTTTCACGTAGGTACGTGTCATACAAAAAAAATCTTTGTTCTAACGTGAATCTTGCGGCTGGCATTCCAATCGTCTCACTGACACGTCACACATACACACTACAATAACACAAACAAGTAACTGCAAGTAACCAAGAATAACACTCTTGCGCACAGTACGAAATTAACACGCTCTTGGTTTACATTGCTCGCCACTATATTTACAACTCTGTCTTCATCTAGTCGCGAGTGAACAAAAAACTCGAGCTCGGAGATTTCGGATTGCAAGGAAGCTCACGAACACTATTGACTTTTAACGGTTTCTTCTACAGCGTAATCTTGATACAGTGTTGCACATTCAAAACCTCCAAACGATCCCCATCGGCACAAAACTCTTTCAAGGATATAAACTTAAGCAGGACGTTACTGGTCAAAACTATGATTAAAATGTTTTATTATCTGTGGCTCTTAACATCGTTTCTAAAGCGTATCTTTTGTGTATATAAGAGTAGAACTTGAATGAATTACAGAAGAACTTTTGCGTGTTATAACACAGGTTAGTGATCGTTTTGCAATATTTATATAAATGTCTGCATATGTCTATAAAAATAAGCGGGCATTACAGGCCGCAAATGTCGGCATCTCCGTCAGCGCCGCCCGCCACGCTTCTCCCGATCTCTCGGCTGCAGATCGAAATGAACGCACGGTATTAATCAATATTTTTAGGAACATTCAATTATTACAACTTTCGAGTATCGATATCGGTATTGGTGGGAATCGTTTAACGTACCGGTTCAAAGTGGTATTGATTCAGTCCTACTTATAAAGAACCAATATATATATATATATATATATATATTAAAAAAGGGAAATAATGACTTCTTTCATGCTTATCAAAATTTATTGACTCATAGCACAGAAACATAGAAGGAGATTAAACATTACTAAAATTACATTCACCAATAGTAACAGGCTAAAATATACAGGGAAAAGGTTATTATAAGTTAGGAAATAATGGGGGATAAACTTAAAAGTAAATGTCATTGGTCGGCTTTGTAGGGTCAGAAGATTCCATCTTTCTTCGCTGTCGCCTGAAGTAATAGAGCAGTGCGAACAATCGGAAAGTGAAGAAGTAGACAATCTCTATGACGCTGAGGGCGCTGAATCCTAGACATAGACCTAGAAATCCCCCACAGTTGGCTGCAACAGAGAAATTTCAAAATTATGAGTGAGACAATGGAATTGTCTTCTTGCATTCCAATTGTTAAGAAAACTAGAACCTTTTAATAGTATATTTAGATTTTTGTTGATAAGCAGCAGGATATTATCTTCGACCCGTCCTTCTCGCCGAGAAAAAGTCATCTTAACGTGGATTCGAGTCGGACGCAGTCGTCTCACACATCATCATTTGCTTCAAGTGCTAGACCCTCCCCTGTGTCATACATGTAAAATTATATTAAATGTTCTTCTCGAATGTGCCGATTTTAATTCCCTCAGACGGGGAACAAGTTTTCATATTCAAGGACTTGGGAGTAATACTAACAAATGAAAATGATATTAAAGAGGAAATAAAACGCAGGCTTAATCCAGGAAATACGTGTTACTTTTCTCTTCATACATTTTTATCTTCTTGTATAATATCTAAAAAACTGAAAGTTAAAATATAAAAACAGTAGTTTTGCCTGTAGTATTATATGGATGCGAAACTTGGTTCCTTACTTTGAAAGTGGTACTTAAATTGAGAGTGTTTGAAAATAAGATCCTTTGGAAAATATTTGGACCTAAAAGGGATGAGAAGGTTATTGGAGAAGGTTACATAATTTTGAACTACACAATTTGTCGTCATTTCGCGATATTACGTATTATAATGATTTCATCAAGAAGACTTAGAATAGCAGGCCATTTGCCACGAATGGGAGAAGAAAGAAGAGTTTACAGGATTCTTGTTGGGAAACCTGATGGTAAGAGAACAATAGGAAGGCCAAGACAAAGATGGAGAGATAACATTGAAATGGACCTAAAGGAAATAGGTGACATAAAAGTGCTCCCCTGTCCTATGCACCACGCCACGAAGGAGTATAGGGGGTGTAGTGTTAGGGATCCACACTTTCTTGATCACGGCTGAAGTTGAGGGTGATGTGAACAGTACCACAACCCTGACTGCCTTTACATCCAGAGTTTCATCCAGGTACCTACTTTATACGACGCTGGGTGGGTGCAGGAGCCGCTTGAAAAGGTGAAAAAAATTCTCGGTTCACCCCCACCTGGGATCGAACTCGGGTTTCTCGGATGGTAGGGATCGAAAAGAGTGAATAGATCTTGCTGAGGATAGGACCAAATGAAGGCTTGTATTGCTGCATCCATAAACATTCGGGTATAAGAAGGCTGGAGAGTTAGTTCGTTAGTTCAGACTGGGTTCTAACCTTCCCAAAAATGCCGTGGGTAGTGGTTAGCACATCGCGGTAATACGCCAGGGGTCCAGGGTTCGAATCCCGGCATGGGAATGGATGTTTGTGAGTGTGCATTCATCAATTTTATCATATCATCACTCATCCCCATGTTCGCAAATTAGCCAAAAGTTGCACAAAAAGCAAAGTAAAACAAAGCAAATCAATCAATCAATTACCTTCCCAATGATTTGTCATCTCTGTAGGGAGACGATGGGATTGTTTTAGCCCATGTTTTTTTTTAGCTTTCTGAGAAGAGCAGACCTTTGCCACTGTTTCTGAGGTAGTTTTTAAACTATCCACACATTTTTTAAAGCTTTGTGTTTGTCCTGTGCAGGTCCCTTTACAACCTTCCACATTCACCCTTTTTCAAGGGGCTCTTTACGGACCATTTTAATTTTAGGTATTTTAGATAAGGGTATTTTTCTCAATATATCAGAGCCTTCCAAACATGCCACAATATACTGAAGTGTACAAAATAGCCATGCATGCCGACGCACCAAAAATTTTAAATCAATCAATCAATCCGATTACCGATAGGATCCCACTTTAAATTGCCTTTAGGCTTGCCAAAAAAACAAGCTTTGCAATTTTTTTAACTTTTAGTCCTCCTGTAAGCCTGTATTCTTAATTATTTACAATACAGTTGCTGAACAAGGCAGTTTATTAAAACTTAAAAGCACTTTCCACGTTACGTTTCTACCCTACATGAGGCTCTTCCTCAGATGGAGAACTAAACTCAAAATAAATCAAATAAAAAATTCAAAATCAAAATCGAAGATTTTGCGTTTAGTTCTCTGTCTGAGGAAGACCCTGATGTTGGTTGGTTGGTTTGTTGATTTAGTGTTTTAAGTCCACTTTATGCACATTAAGGCAAATCGGGACAGGACATACAGTTTAAAGTGAGATCCGAACCACGATGTGCTTCCACCGGGTATCAAACCCGAGACCCCTTAGCAGTAGGAGAATACGATAATGTCGGTCGGTGTTTAATATTCATAATTCATTTGCATGTAGTTAGAATTTATTTGCATGTATTTAGAATAAATTTGCATATCATTAGAATAATTTACATTTATATATTTGCATATTTATAACTTTTATGAATATAAAATTATTTATTTTAAGACAAACATGTAAATAGAAGGTAATTAGAGGTACTAAATGTTATGCATATGGTTTTATATTCATTACTGTGAAGTATGTAATGTATAAAATGTTAATAATTAGTGTTTATAGTATTGAAAATAAGTTTTTATGGTTTATGAAACTCAATGAATGTTGATAATGGGTAATGGTAAAGGTCCAATTACGATTTTGGACGGTTCCGGTACTCGAACCCCCGATATGATGATAATAATTATAGTGTACTATGTAATAATGTTATTATGGTATGAAAAACGATGGTCCGACATGCTAAACAGGAGAACTGAAAGCAGGGAGATGACAGAGGAATTTGGGGATGTGCGATCAAGGTCGAATGACGTCAGAACGCCGGATCAAAGAAAGAACCCGATTATCTAATTAGAAAACGCGTCTGTAGATTTTAAGAACCTGTTTTTTCAAGGTTAACTAGAACGCAAGAACAGGGGAAAGATATGCAACACTGTAGCACAGGACAAGCGAGGAATTGTACCAAACAACAAAGGATGTCTGGGACTGTGCGGTCAAGGTCAAATCTGTGAAGCTATGCGTCGCTTGTATAACCGGTTTTAGCAAATTAATATCCCGCTCAGGGTTGCCTCCAGGCCACTGAATGCTGTAGTATGGGGATGAGGGTAGAATGCTTGCTTGTTAGAATATGTTTGTCAAAGTAACCCAAGGTTACCCAGAACACAAGAAAAAAGGATTTTTGGATACCCAATTAGATTGGAGCGAGAATTTTACTCTGAACAAGGAGAACGAAGCGAAAAGGGTGTTATCCGAATTAGGAAGAAAGGAAAGCTATCTGGGACTGGGCCTAAAATTTTCACTATTTGCTTTTATCACGGGGTGTCGAATCTCCGGCCCTTTGATTATTGATTTAGTTAGTAAATTTATGTTACTGCGTGTTTATAACATAATATTGAGTTTATTTTTTTTATCAAACTTTGACTTTATGTCAAATATTTCACAAGTTTTTATGTATTTTTACTCAAATAACACAAATTCATCTATTTAGGCACCATTTTTTGGATTATATTTTAGATTCACAGACATTTTTTTAACTTTTAACTTATTATTTTACAAGTTTATGCTTATTTTTACCAAAATAACACAATTTCATGTATTCAGGAAACAATTTGTATTATATTTTAGACTCACAATTTTTTTTTCAACTTTTAATTTAATATTTTACAAGTTTAAGTACCTAAAGTTTTCACTATTTATTTTTATCACGGGGTGTTGAACTTCGGGCCCTTTGATCATTGGTTTATATACAACAGGTTGCTTGTTTAACTAGTGAATTTCTGTTCCTGTGTGATTTTTAATATAATATTTAGTTACTTTTTACCCAATTTTTATTTTGTTTTACAAGTTTTTATGTATTGTTACTCAAATAACACAATTTAAACGATTCTAGCATGACTTTTTGTAATATTTTGGAAACAAAGAGTACTTTTTCCAAGTTTTACCGGATGATTTTGCAAGTTCAGGTTTATTTTTGCCTAAGTAAGACGATTTAGTCTATTCAAGAAAGAGTTTTCTTTTACATTTCCGACACACAAAGTTTGTTTTGTCTAGTTTTGTCTGTTTATTTTACAAGTTTAGGCTTATTTTTACCAAAATAACATGGTTTAAACGTGTGTCTTGTCAAGTTTTGTTGGGTTATTTTCCAAGTTTATCCTAATTTTTATTCAAATAACACAATTTAACCCATTCAGGCAAGATGTTTCATTATATTTTGGACGCACAAAGGGTGTTTTCTCAAGTTTTACTTTTTGTTTTACAAGTGTTTGTATTATATTTTATTTATTGCGTTTTGTATCCCATATTCACTTTTTAACTTAGAGTTTTTTTTATGTAACTCTTTTCTAAACACTAAAGAGAAAGTAGTTTTGATTAAATGTTATTTTATAGTTTACGGTTTTCAGATATCCACTATGATATTTTTGGTTTTGTATTTCTATATTTATTTAAGTCAGCTTATGCACGATATGTAAGAAAGTTTGTTTATTTTAGAGTTTCAACGGTATTGTTTATTGTTAGGTTTGGTAAAATTTTTATTTTTGCATGTTTTTGAAATCAGCACCATGCTCCAAGTCTTTTTACTCCATGTTTCCATTTTATTGAGGCTTAGTGATTTCTAGAGCCTATTTATGCAGGAGAGAAGGCTTGAAAATGCTGTTCTCAGATAACCCACAACCTTAAGTCAGAGTATTTTAAACTACATTTCAGATTTTTTATGTGCCACTAGAATATCTCTGCTTGCTTAACTTTTATGTCCGTAACGCTGTTATTGTGTTTTTAGCTAAGACTTACTGGGTAAAGTTTACGAAATGTTTAACATTTTAACTATTTGCCCTTACTGTAACGAAAATTATTGTGTGTCTATAAAGACTGAAATCCTTTTAACTTGACGCTTACCAACATTGTTTTGTTTTCCCTTTCTGTATAACCATTTAACATACAAATCACAGGAGTAGACGAATCTTACACTCGGCTATATGAGCCTAAGGGTTAGTTGCCAAACTTTTTTTTGCCATGCTAGAAGAAATATTTACCCTTATAGCCTTTTATTTTATACTTCAGGGAACTTTTCAAGTATCACTGACTTTTTTGAGTAATAGATTTAATATCAGGGATTATTTGTATCTGTTATATTATACGAGGCTTTTTTTTTTACTACAATCACTATCTGAGGTCTAAAATCATCTGATTTAAGCTAAAAGGTTAGGCAGTAACTTGGCACTTAGCATGTATATCAACAATTTATAGGACAACACGAACCTTACAGAGAATTGTAGGTGACGTAGGCCCACACGCCAGAGCCTTATTAGTCTGCAAGAAGCACTTACAGCTAATGTTACGAGGAAATAAGGTTGATTTGTTACTGTTTCACAAGAAGGCTATCCTTTACACACCCAATATTTGCTTTTTCAAGTAACTACATGTACCAGATGCACACATGCCAACACTAACTAGATTTTGATTTAAACTATATCAGGTGCTAAATGTATCAAGAACTATGATTGTCTATATGTCTGAGAAATTACGCAAAGCAGATTACCCGATTTAAGTATGTCAAAAACAGATTTTTCTATGTAAGCATATTTTTATTGACGGGATTATTTAACAGATCAAACAGAAAGATGGCAAAATTCATAAAATGTGGTTCTATAGTATAGGTGGTTTCAGATATATATAAAAAGAACAAATATAAGATTTCGCTTTTTTACATCTGAGGCTAATCGCGACGCTAAGGATAAATGGCGAGGAAATGTAATGGAGGAGAAACAGTCCCTAAAGTTATGGGTTGTATATAAGTTAATACGACAAAGATATTACAGTAGGTGTAGTTTCTAACATTAGAACATTTCTATCATAAAAATACTGGTTATGCTGTACTGTTAGCTAAAGATGCTGATATTTGAGAAACTTAAAAGCTTACTTGCGAAATTCGAAGATAAATAATAATCTGTTAGACTGTAAACATATTTTATATATATTCTGCACAAGATCCGATGACAAAATGTAAAAATTGTAACAGCCCAGACAGGGACTCGAACCCTGGACAGATATATTAAAAGCCTAATGCTATACCAACTAAGTTATATGGGAACAATGCATTCTTTTCTTGAAAAGTTAGTTATGTTAAGATATGTATTGCAACACTTGAGAACACTCTTGTTCTGGATCGACAGAGTAGGAAACAACATTTCCAAATTTTTACAGACTGCGTGTATTTTACCACTATAGAGGCCTTTACTATATGTAATCCAAAACGCAAAAGTTCAGCTAGCTTTCAAAATTGAGGTAAAGATTGTGTTTGGTGAGATTAACAAGTTACATTTATATCCAGTTACACTTATATCCAGTTACGGACAAATAAAGGTAAAACTCTCAGATGCACTGTGAACGCACAAACTACTAGTCAAGTTTTAGTAACATTTTCCTTGACTATACTACAAATACCAAAGAAATAGGTATATTTTATTTATAATTTGACAAAATGTACTAGTATTTAATTCACAATGTTAGGTAAAAAATAGTACTTTAAAAAAATATTGTTACTGCCTTTAAATTTTTATGTTTTTTTAATGTTATTTACCAGGTCTTATGCCCTATACTTGACAAATGATGAGTTAAATGTGTAATATAACAACTGGCTTACACTGTTTTGGCATCCTTTAAATAACAAAAGAAGGAATTATTCGTTTAGTATTTTTACTACTTTATATTTATTTAAGAAACAAAGCTAATTCCTTTTTGTTTAACTTACTTTTTAACAAATTGTTACAAATTTATATCAAAGTTTTGTTATTTAGAGTGTATGAAGGTGTATGAAGTTAATATTTGTACCTATTAGTGCAACTAACAATTATATTTTACACACAAAAGTAATATTTACAGTTATATTACTTGAATCAGAGACTAATATTGTATAGTACTTGAATTTTTCAGCCCTAGTAAGTACTTTAATGCATCACAAAATTTCTTAATTTTCTAATACACATGCTATTTTGCGCTATTCTTAAAATGTATTTCTAAGGCAAATTAGTTTAATTTTCTGCTTATAATGCAAAGTTGACATAGTTTTCGTTTTATTCCCTACGTACAAACCAAAAATTATGCTTATTTAATGTATAACCAACTAACTCTCTAGCCTTCTTAAACCCGAAAGTTCATGGCTGCAGTAACACATGCCTTTCTTCTGTCCCTGTCCTGAGCAAGATCTTTATACTCTTTTCCATTACTACCAATTTCCTTTAGGTCCATCTAAACATTATCCCTCCATCTTTGTTTTGGTATTCCTATTGGTATTCTACCATCAGGTTTCCTAATAAGAATCCTGTAAAATCTTCTTTCCTCTCCCATTCGTGCCACTCACCTAAGTCTTCTTGATTTAATCATTCAAATAATATCTGGACATGAATACAAATTATGTACTTCTAAATTATGTAACCTTCTCCACTCATCTGTCTTCTCATCTCTTTTAGGCCCAAATATTTTCCTAAGTATCTTATTTTTAAATACTCTCAATTTATGTTCCTCTTTCAATGTAAGTGACCAAGTTTATTTACTGTATTTAACTTCAATTTCTTGTAATTAACAAACGAATCTAATTTTGATTTGATTTGAGTTTAGTTTAGTTTATTTTACTTCGCGTTTTGTGCCTCTTGGCTAATTTGCGAAGATGGGGATGAGTGATGAAATGATGAAATTGATGAATGGACATTCACAAACAACCAAGCCCGACCGGGATTCGAACCCGGGACCCTTGGCGTCGCAGCGCGATCTGCTAACCACTCGGCCTCAGGGTCGGGCACGAATCTAATTACTATGACATGTTAAATATCTAATACTGTAGTTACTATATCTTTTATATCAGCTTATTTTCAAATTAATATTATTAACTATAGTCTTTGATTTATAACAATATTGCTATTTTTATATCTAAGAGTACACACAGACAAACACATGCGTACACACTTTTACGTACATAGATATGCCTTTTTCAATATTTTAGTATGAAGGTTGCACTTTTTCCAATTCAAACAAGGGTAGGAAAGGTAGGATTTCCGAGAATTTGTTGCAGGTTTTTGTTTTCCAAGTACAGATGAGAACTGAGCTGGGAGACTGTTTTGATCCTTTTCATGAGAGTTGCATGTGAACGGTATGCAAATTGAGCAGTATTGACTGTGCAAGCTTCTACGTTTTGCTGTTATTTTCCACCGACTCTGAGTTTCCCCTTTTCAAGTAGTTTTTTATTGATTTTATTTGTATATGTTTTGGGGACAGCAGTTCTATGTTATGAGCACTTTGTTGTTGAATATTTTTATGTGATTGTTTTGAGATATTGTGTGTCTGCCGTTTTACTTGTAATTCTCTTTTCTTCTTTTGTTGTGTATTTGACTACTTTTTACCCTAGTTAGTAGTATTTAGAATAATTGTTATTGACTTGTAGATGTAGGGAGTAATAATCCTTTGCAAGATGTCTATACAAGGTGATTCTAAAGGTAGGGTAAAAACGAAAACCACAGATACCTCCCATGAAATAGAGACGAAAGTGCCCCTTCCACTTTGCTGAGAGATGCCTCTGTTAGGAGCTAGACAACGCCGAAAACGTGTGAAAATGAACTTCACACAGCTGTACAGCCAGTATCATTGAAGATAGAAAGGCGGAACAAAAGAAGTCAAAAGGAACACCAAAGTCGCCCATCCGAAAAACACCAGGCGGCAGCTGCGCAACGCATGCGCATGGGGTTCCACAAAGGAAATAGGAGTGTCCCGCAAGACAAGTGAAGGGAAAGGGTAGCGATCGACAACGGTAGGAACAAAACAAGCAATGAAGCATGAAGTAACAATTGCACAGCGAGAAACAAACACCATGACTGAAGCAGTGCAATCGAGAAAAGTATTGTGGGGGTTGCAGAACAGGCAACAGACGCGTACATGGTTCGGGGCAGAAATGGCGGCGCTGGTGGTGCAGCGCATGGAGAGTCACCAAACACAGTGGGGAGACACCGTAGCAAGAACAAAGCACGGTACAACAAAAGTGAAAGAGGAACGGACGGGGAATGGTACCTACCAAGGAGACAACAAATGCGGGACAAGGGATTCCCCGTAGCAGTACCGAGGGTATGTCAATAGAGGTCGTGCGCCAGCAGGACAAACACAGCAACTACGGGCACAGGAGGTTTATAGCCACGCAAAGGTGCATTTACAGATAGGAATAGTACGTAGTACGTAGTCGTACCCCGGACTGACGTTGTTACAAAAGTTGCTCAAATTGACGACCACCACATTCCATGCAGGCATTGCAGCGTCGCAGGAAATTCTGGCGAACCTTGTCAAAAATAACTGGCATGGTACACACCTTGGCCGATGCTGCAAGTATCCGCGCTACCAATGTTTCCTGGTCAGGCACCGGGGTCTCGTAGACGAGTGTTTTCACATGGCCTTACAAGAAGAAATCCATTAGTGGGAGGTCAGGCGAACGGGCGAGCCAGGGACGGGCCCGCTCTGCCGATCCAGCGCTGTGGTAGGTACGGTGCAAAAGGGGTCGCACTGTGCCATCAAAATGTGCAGGCGCTCCATCCAATTGAAACCACATGCAATGTCGCACGTTGAGGGGTACATATTTTAGCAGCTCTGGAAGGACTGATGCAAGAAAGGTGCGATAGAGGTGGTGGCAGCAGGTATGGACCCATAATCTGTTCATCGATGATACCTGCCCAGATATTCACTGCAAACTGGGTCTGATGGTGCACCTCGACTCCTGCATGTGGATTTTCATAATCCCACACATGGCTGTTTCGGCAATTGAAGATGCTCTCACGGGTGAATGATGCCTCGTCCGTGAAAAGCACATGACGCAAAAAACGGGGATCGTCGGTACAAAACTGCAACAGTCGTTGACAGAATTCCACACGTCGTGGGTAATCCCCAGCCAGCAACGAGTGGACTCGCTGTGGATGATACGGATACAGCAGATCATCTTGAAGGACACGCCCCACTGTCGATTGTGATTCTCTTACTGCAGGCGCAATGCTACGGGTGCTAGTGGACGGTGTGTTGTCCACGCGAGCAAGTACGTCCTCCTCGACTGCCGCGGTGCGCATATGTCTTGGGTGACCAACATGATGGCCTGCACGTAACACACCCGATTCACCAAGGGTACGGTGCACGTTCGAAAACAACCTGCTGTCGGGGTGTTGCCTGTCCGGATACCGTTCGCGATACAGGCATGCAGCTGCTCGACCACTGCCATCTGCAAGGCCGTAGACAAAATGCATGTGTCTCAGTTCTACAAATGTGTAGCGTTCCATGGTACGGTGAGTACAGTGCCAATTATGGAATACTGTACTCCAGTGCACAGGTGGCACACACACACGCACACACACACACACACACACTGGTCACAATGGCTTCGAAACAACGTACTCAACTGTCGTACGTCAAGCACACCACCTCCGCACCGGCTCTTTCACTGACCTGCTCCCTGACGCTGCACTTTCAATCTGGCACTGTGTACGCAGAACAGACGCCTGCAGCCCACACGTCCGCACGGCGCTGTGGTACAATCAGCTGACGTTCCCGAGCCACCCGTGCCTGTGCTCTTCACTACCTGACCACTCCCGTCAGGTGGGGCCATGTACTCTGGGGGCTTGTCATCGTGGAACACATGTAGCGTCCTTCATTCTTGCCCCATTCACCCACAACACGTACGTCGTCCGTCTTGCTCAAGCCGACGGGAAGCACTACGTACGATCGTGTGGTGTTTGTGTACACCAATGTGGGGTGACCCAGCAGTTGAACAGACGTGCATACCCCCACGTAGCTTCATTCCACGGCTGTCCCACGCAGTTTGTTTTTCCAGCCTCGCTCAGCCTGGTCTCACACCCACGCCGCAGTGTGCGGCTGCGGTGGTGTGAGGCCACGGTTGGGTTCGGAGCGGAAGGCTGCGGCAGATGAGGGACTCGAGTTGTTCGGCTGGGGTTGCGCTCGGAAGCAAGCAGCCGCGTCAGGTCTGCGGACGGTGGACCTGGTGATCGGGCTGGACACTTTCCGACCTCGTCCATTGGTGTCGTCCACCGTACGGAGTGGTGGGATCCGACGACACTCCAGCAGCCTTTTTGCCCCTTCCCACCCAGCGATGTGCCTACGGCTTCATTTCTAAGAGGCTGATTGGGCCCCATCACGACGTTTGTAACAACGTCTGTACGGGGTACGTGGTCCTATCTGTACGTTCACCTTTCATTGGCAATAACCTCCTGTGCCCGTAGTTGCTGTGTTTGTCCTGCTGGCGCACGACCTCTGTGTGACATCCCGTCGGTGCTTTGCGGAGAATCCCTCGTCCCGCATTTGTTGTCTCCTTGGCAGGTACCATTTCCCGACCGATCCTCTTTCTCTTTTGTTGCACCGTGTTTTGTTCTTGCTGCGGTGTCTCCCCACTATGTTTGGTGACTCCCCATGCGCTGCACCACCAGCGCCGCCATTTCTGCCCCGAACCATGTACGCGTCTTTTGCCTGTCGAGTGTCACGGACCACTTTCCTTGCATTCTCGGTGTGTTTCTCTGTCCTACGTCGTCCTCCCGTGGTTCTGCAACCCCCGCACTACTTTTATCGATTGCACTGCTTCAGTCATGGTGTTTGTTTCTCGCTGTGCAATTGTTACTTCATGCTTCATTGCTTGTTTTGTCTCTACCGTTGTCGATCGCTACCCTTTCCCTTTACTTGTCTTGCGGGACACTCCTATTTCCTTTGTGGAACCCCATGCGCATGCGTTGCGCAGCTGCCGCCTGGTGTTTTTCGGATGGGCGACTTTGGTGTTCCTTTTGACTTCTTTTGTTCCACCTTTCTATCTTAAATAGTACTGGCTGTACAGCTGTGTGAAGTTCATTTTCACACGTTTTCGGCGTTGTCTAGCTCCTAAAGGAGGCATCTCGCGCAAAGTGCACTTCCGCCTCTATTTCATGGAAGGTATCTGTGGTTTTCGTTTGTGCCCTACCTTTAGAATCACCCTGTAATTTAGCCTGAACATTATTCTTAGCGTTCAATTTTGAAGTCTTAGTATTCTTAATGTAGAGGTAAATTAGTCTGTAATGTATGCATTTTCCTGATAAATTATACTCACTTAGTCGTTACGTATGATGTAGCTTAATTGAGTAATTGAAATTTTGTACTAAAAATAGGATTGGCTGTCTATCGTATTCCTCTGTTGTTCAGTTTGTCCATATATTTTAATTTTTAATAAATTGCCTTGATCAGCAATTGTAATGTATTTCATATGAAAACGTGGCTTAATCGTGTTACCATTCTAATTCTATTTAATCACTATGGTTTTCTTACATGTGGCGAATTTGCGAAAATGGGGATGAGTGATGATATGATGAAATTGTTAAATATACACTCACAAACATCCATGCCCGTGCCGGGATTCGAACCCGGGGCTCCTAGCATCGTAGCGTAATGTGCTAACCACTCCGCCTCGGTGACCGGCTTTATTTTTTAAATTAGAATCATCAGTTGAAACACAACATTACAGTGAGATTTGATTTGCATCTTCTGAATTAATAATCCGAAATGACGACATCGTAATAAAACGCATAATGGAGAAAGCTCTTAACATACGATATCTGAAATATCTATTAGAAATAACTTACCTAAGAAGTCTGTCCAATCGTAGAGTTCACTTCTCTGCATGGGGGAGAAACTACTATCTTTGAAAAAGACTCTCACTTCTCCAAGTCTGCAGGAAAATGAATTCAAGTGAAAACAGTAAAACAAATAACAATCGACGACAGACGTGCAATGATAGTACATTCTTATTACTAGAGGCCGGAAGTTCAGGCGTTTATTTTGGTTAAAATAAGCAGGCAAAAAAGGCATTTATAATGTTGAAAATGTGGACCAAATAAAAAAAAATAGGCACAATGCACCGAAAAAAGTAGCAAATTTCAAGTTACTTATATCTATAATTCTTTCAGAAAGTTATATTTTGGATGGAAATAACATTTTTATTATTCTTTGTTGCATTCATTGCATATAACCACTAGTTTTCTTCGACATTCATAGATAGACATCTATCAGAAAGAATACTTTCTCGTAGCAGAAAGTGATCTCTTTAAATTGATAAAAGCAATTGAACCACACATGAAATAGGCTCCTTCCATCAGATTCATATCGTCAGGAAAATAATTTCGACTTTTACGAATTGAGATATGCACAGTAAGGCTAATCGGAACTGGTCCTGCAGTTTGTGTTCTTCCACCAGGAATCGAACCCGAGCCTCTTGATTACACAGCTACCACGCTACTACTGCGCCACAGGGGATGCCCTTCCTTTAAGAATATCACGACTTGTTTTCAATTTTTCCATTTCCACATTAGCACTTTTTTCTCCAACAGCTAAGCCCTATTCTCCCGACACTTCCTTCAGCTGCTTTACCGATTCCTCGAAGCCTTTCATCGATGCTACAAGAGATATGATATGAAACTGGAACCACAATATAATATATTGCGTTTGATATTTTCAAATATCCCCGAAATTTTGTTATTTTATTGGCATTTTTTTTCATTAAAATTTCGTCCGAATTTCTTTCCAAAAAGATCTCTTCGGGTGGCAACACTACAGTCAGTAACCATTAAGCAATTGAGTACTTATAGTTGCATTTTCACAAGTTAACAATACATGTTAACATGTAATACATGTAGAATTTATGAAGAAAATTGCTGATGATGTGACCATAATATATGTATATTTACCTTCCATATTTCGAAATGTCATCGGGGTGTAAGTTCTCAAAAGAAATGTGTGTGCTGTATTCTACTTGAGAGCAAGCCGGTAGGCAATGAGAGCAGTTGAAGTTCTTCACCCTGAATCCTGAAAAGGTCAACAAGAAAATAAGAACTCGCATCACCTTGCAATGGAGAAAGCATGTTGTAAAGGTGAAAATATTTTCTATGTAGGTCAAAAAATAACACTGGGGAACAGTGAAATTGCGGCACAGTGTTTGAGAGCTAATTTAGGGTAATTTCATGCTGCTGAATAATGATATAATAATATATTTCCTGAATTGGCTCTAATTTATGAAATAAATGCAACTAAACCAAAATGGCGGAAACATAAGACATACATATAAATGAACTTCCAACAACAATTTAATATTTCTTTTTGTGATTACAATAATTATTATAAAAATAAATTTATATAGGCCTATGATCATAATAATTAAGAAAATATGTACACAATGAAGTAACAAACTATGTGAAATGCTTTCTATACGATTTCCTGCTGTATTGCTTTTTAGGACAATCCCTCTGTAAGCTCCAACAGTAGACAGCCATCATGTGGCGATCCCACCGTCCCTGGTACCTTTCTTCCATTATCCTTATATCCTGATGGAACCTTCCTCCCCGTTCTTCACTAAAATCACCAAGGTTCTCAGGGAATCTGTCAATGTGGCTATGTAGAAAATGTATCTTCACACTCATATTAGCTCCCAATTTCTCAAAATTTTTCAACATATTTCCAACGATATCGGGGTACTTTTCTGCTCTGTGATTCCCCAAAAAGTTTTTGACGATGGACACAAATCTCAGCCAGGCTTCAGATTCGATGTAAGACATGTAAGTTGTAAAATTGGCATCATTTATAAGTGTACGAATCTGTGGTGGTCCGTCAAAGATTCCTGCCTTCAATTTTTCAATACTTAGTCCTGGAAAAGTGTGGCATATATATTTGAAACAATCACCATTTGTATGCAAGGCCTTTACAAACTGTTTTATCAACCCAAGTTTAATATGCAGTGGCAGAAGGATGATTTTGTCCCTATCTATAAGCGGTTCATGAATGATATTAGCTTTTCCCACTAATATTTTCCCTGGGGGGCCAAACTTTTATCGTCCAATGCTTTTCTCTAGCACGACTATCCCACAAACATAGGATACAGGGATACTTTGTGTACCAACTTTGCTGTCCTAGTAAAAAATTCACCATCTTCAAATCCACACACACGAGCCACTTATGTTCAGCATGTTCAATTTTTTTTTCTAAAACAATTTTTATGTTTTGATATTCTTCCTTAAGCTTTGTTGAGTGTCCGATATATTGCCTAGCAATGCTTTATAAGTTGCCTGGCAACAATGTACAAATAAATAAATAAGTTTCTTAATGGGAATTTCAGCCCATTATAAAATTTTGATATTCCCGAGAAAAGCGCAGAGTAATTTTACCTCCTACATTTTCCATGGTGGCCGCGGTGGCTCAGTCGGTAACGCGTCTGACTACCATGCTCAAGGTCCCGGGTTCGATCCCCGGCCGGTTCAAATCCGGGAACTTTTCTAACGGTGGAAGCGGCCCCGGCGCCTACCCAGCGTCGAATAACATGGGTACCTGGGGGAAACCCTGGGGGGTAAAGGCGGTCAGGGGCGTGATGCTGATCACATCACCCCCACTCACGACCGAATCAAGAAAGTGTGGGGCGTTACCCCCGCACCCCCTATACGCCTTCATGGCGTGGTGCTATGCACAGGGGAACACTTTACCTTTTTTTTTTTTACATTTTCCATGGTGTGTTTATTTTTATAACTGGAGTCAATTCAATTGAACCAATCATGCAATTGGCAATCACAGCTGTTTTGTGTGCTGAAACTGTTATTAAACTTTATGCCGCAAAATAAAATCTTTTGTTTGTTCCCCAGTGTAATTTATGTTCAAGTCAGCCTATGCTTCCAAGATTAACTTATATGCTAAGTAATATACAGATTTTATTACATGAATCTCTTCTGTTCCTGTGCCACTGTGGTTTCCCACGTGGCCCCTCCCTTGCAGTTGTGGCCGCACCCAGCTAAGCTGTGACGTAATAATTAGATGATCGAGGTAGGGGACCTGATTGGCCACTGCAGGGATGTATACGTTACAGCAGTGAACGTAAACATGAAATTTGCCCGTGCTTTAATACTGTTGGAGACCGGAAATAATGGTCATTCTTCTATTGCAGTCACTGTCAACGTAGTGATATTACAATATATATAATCATAATATTACAAGTTATAAACATTCAAACATTTGAGGAGATGTAAAAAGTAGTGATCGTTAAAAATATTAATATAATTTAGCACTTTTCCAAAAAGGATCCCACAATATCGTGGAACTCTGTAGTGGAACTCTTTATTATTTTACAGTTGTAAAATTAGTGGACAAATATTTACAGTGTTTTCCTCACCTGTGAGTACATTATTCCTACAAAACAATTTTTCAGGTCCTCCACAATAAGGGACACTTCTTGATACTGCAAAAAATAAAAACACCCAAATTAGGTGAGAATGATATACGATATTCCTTAAATGAGAAATAATTATTATACTTGTTTGAACATACCACTGCATTTGCCAATTGGTGTTAATAGACATGTTATACAGTGTAAAATAGCATGCTCAATGGTGTTTCCTATTTGAAAGTCGGTGAACTACGAATTAACTTAATTTCCGTCTTGGAAGTCCTACTGAACGCTGAAATAAGGATCAACTGAATTTCCTGCTTGAAAGTTCTACTGAACGCTGAAATAAGGATCAACTGAATTTCCTACTTCAAAGTCCTACTGAACGCTGAAATAAGGATCAACTGGATTTCCTACTTCAAAGTCATACTGAACGCTGAACTAAGAATCAACTGAATTTCCTTCCTGAAAGTCCTAGTGAACGCTGAAATAAGGATAAACTGAATTTCGTGCTTCAAATTCCTACCGAACGCTCAAATAAAAATCAACTGAATTTCGTGCTTCAAATTCCTACCGAACGCTCAAATAAAAATCAACTGAATTTCCTGCTTGAAAATCCTATTGAACGCTGAGCAAAGAATCAACCGAATTTCCTGCTTGAAAGTCCTAGTGAACGCTGAAATAAGGATCAACTGAATGTCCTGCTTGAAAGTCCTACTGAACGCTGAACTAATGAATAAACTAAATTTGCTGCTTGAAAGTCCTGGTGAACGCTGAACAAAGAATCAACTGAATTCCCAGCTTGAAAGTCCTACCGAAAACTGAATTAAGAATCAACTGAATTTCCTGCTTGAAAGTCCTATTTAATGCTGAACTAAGAATCATCATAATTTCCTGCTTGAAAGTCCTATTGTGTCTTTATAACATTCTCAATTTTATTGTCACGGTATAAATCTTTGATAAGAAGAAAGATAATTCATTATCACTTACTTTTTTAAAATTATGAGATATAAAGTGTAATACACCAACTCTTAAGTTGATTTCTGTATTTTATTTCTTAAAGAAATTATATATTTGTACTAGTTGCTAATTCAAAACCTATCAGCGACAATTATGGCGATCTTTAGCCAGGATTCGTGAATATATAGATTGGAAGCTATCTTCTGATTACTTTAAATAATGGATCGGAAGAAATTCTTACAACTTAAGAACGGGAGTTTCTTCAGATGCGATGTCGTCGATAGTTTCAGGGATAATGGAACAAATGATGAAAATGTTGATCCAATGAAGAATATTATTTGTTGCAGCAACATTGAAGCAGATTCTCGACTTTTGAAGTGCAATAGCTGCAATAAATGGGAACATTTAGAGTGTAGAGGTTTTACTGTCATGCACTACGAAATATTTAGTTCTTCTAATAAAATATATTTCTGTAGTTCTAGTAAACCAGATTTTGATCCATTTTTATTAAAATCTCATACAACTACAGTAAATCCAAACTTGGATAAGATTATTGCTGCATTTCAAGTTACGGTTACCCAAAGTTTGCAGAAAAATAATGAGAATCTTCAAGAAAAGATGAAAAAGTACATAAATTGAGAGTATTTGAAAATTAGATCCTTAGAAAATATTTGGACCTAAAAGGAATGAGGAGACGGGTGAGTGGAGAAGGTTATATAATTTAGAAGTACATAATTTGTATTCATGTCCAGATATTGTTAGAATGATTAAATCAATGTGGCCATGTGGCACGAATGGGAGAGGAAAGAAGAGTTTACAGGATTCTTGTTGGGAAACCTGATGGTAAGAGATCTGTAGGAAGGCAAAGACGAAAAAGGAGGGATAACGTTGAGATGGACCTAAAGGAAATCGGTATGGATGGAAAAGAGTGTATAAATCTCGCTCAGGATAGGGACAGATGGAAGGCATGTGTTACTGCAGCCATGAACCTTCGGGTTTAAGAAGGCTAGAGAGTTAGTTAATTAGCTGTGAATTGCAATAAAATTATGAAATGTTACAAAAGGATTTGCAACCAAATAATGAAAAACTGGTAGTGAAGTTTCAAGTCATTCGAAAGGAATTGCAGCATTATATTTTTAGGTTTTCTGGCCGGTTTGATCATATTGAACATTCGTTACAAAATGTTGCTCAAACTTGTCAAAATGTTATCGGTGAGTTGAGGTGTAAATTGGATGAAGGAATTAGTACAACGCATGCCGAAATTTCAGATAACCAAGAACAAATGAAGAGTCATGAGTAAAAGTTGACAAGGATGGAAGTCTGCAATGAGGAAATTATGGAGAAATTTACTCAATATGAGGTTAGGTTTGAAACATTAAATGCCGAAATAGATAGAATGAAGGTAGTTCAGACTGCTACAAGTAGCTCTGAAACGTTGGTAAATGACCTTAGGAATACGGTTATTTCTCTGGAGCAAGGCAATGTCATCAGCAACAGCGTAGTTAATGTAACTTAAAATGAAAAACGGGTCCGTGGTTACTTAACATACCCTAGTAGTGTATATAGCACTTCAACGCAATCCTTTGTAGGTAACTCTTTATTTCTATGGATTTAGCCTCAGTTGTCTCATATTATGACGATTTTTTTTCCAAATTTTATAGCTTTCGACGACTTTCCAGTACAATTTTCACCACAACTCGATTTTTTCTCCCTCATCCTTTGTAGGTATGGCACGATCTTACGTGATATAACTTAACCTATTCACTTTTTACGACCTTTTACGGGCTAAGTTAACCTACAAGTGTTGTTTTTGTCTACGTCCTTTTTTTCTTACGACCTTACGTGATATAACGTAACCAATAATTTCTTTACAACTTTTCACGAGTAGTTTGAAACGGTATGAGCTTTCGTGGAAATAGACAGTTCTACGCCATCATAAGTACGAACGTACGTGGAAATAGACAGTGCTACGCCATCATAAGTACGAAGGGCCCTCAGAGTAATCTTCTACGATGAATTTTTTTGGACCCACGACTTTTCACGATAGTTGACCACAACCTGCTTGCTCTTCGACGTGTTGATGACGTACATGGGTCTTTGTGCCTTGAATTCGCTTGGAGTATAGTATACATCCTTGTTTCCCTCGGTCACTCTTTTGTCAGCAGAGTATGCTTCGTATAATTTAAGAAATCATCTTGCGCTATATCGAGGTTGTAATTTTCGCGAGGGAAACTTAATTTTCTTCCGTTTTTGAGGTATGCGTTCTTGATCTTGCCGTTGTCGAATTTGCTGGAATATTTTTCCTGGTCGTTGACCCTCTCGGTTTGGAAGAATACTATGACGAAATCTGGCATGTCGAACTGCATGTTGTTGAATTGCGTCGTGACGTCGAATTCGAAATGTTTACCGGAAGCGGGTTTCTGCATGCACTGGTAACTGTAAAACAGAATGGGTACCTGTGGATTATTCAAGATTTCAGCTTTGTACTTGAGTGCTCCATGGTTCGAATGATGCATTTTGCTGCTTCGGGTAAAGTGTCTGGAAGCGAAGTGATACCGTCCGGACCCAAGTTACTGCATCGCACCAACACATTGTTGTCGTTCAAGGATCTGCGAAAAGTGATTCTCAAACCTCCTTTCCACGTGATTTTTTGTTGATATTTTCGTACCTGCTTCGAATCCTCCTACTTGGTAGTTAGCGGCATCTGTTTTCGAAAGTTTCAAAGTTCTCACTACCGTGGAAATGATTCCTGGATAATCGACTCTATCGATGACATTTCCGTGTTTTCTGACTTCAACCTGCGAGAACAGATACGAAGTTGTCTACCAGTTTCAAATTTGCGTTGGGCGGGAATGCTTCTCCGTTTTATTTTTTCACCACGTCGAATTTAACGCACAGGTCTTATTTGTGAGAATGAACGAATCCGTCCCCGACGTCCATATCGAACTCGATTTCTTGATTCGTTTCGTTGAGATTGGAGAACATGCGACGGTTGGGAGGGAAAGATTGCAATTCGTAACTTTCGACTTGCTCCATGATGTTTATTTATTATATGTTGATCTCGATGATGGCAGTGGAAGTGGCTCCTACGAAATCCACAACATCACCTTTTTCGTTTGTTACCAATAATTTAATCTGGTCGATTCGATTGCGGCATATGGGAAAGTAGATTGGTGACGAAGGCGTGAAAATGATCGGTTCCAAGAATTCTTTGGTGTGAATGTTGCTATGATTCCCGTTTGTTTGTGACTGCCGATATTGTCTGCTTTTGTGATCATGTCTTCCGCCACGTTGCAGTGAACGTTCAGAGTCTCGATGGCCAGAAATTTTGGAATGTTGGCACCGAAGTGTTTGATGCAAGGTTCGAGTTTTGTGTTGTTCTCGAAATCCAAAAGTTCTCCGATCGTACCCAGGTCCACGGTTTCTAGTGCGGACACCAACTCAACTCTGTGGGTCACTTAGTTTGAGAGAGAAGTACTCCTCTTGGTAATTCGGCTTGCAAGGTGGACAAATTGTACTGCCCCGGCATGATGCTGATTTTTTCGTTTGTGACCTTGATGCTGTTGTTGTGTTCGGTCACGTTTGGAATAGGTACATGCTGTAGAATGCACGAAGAGCGATGGATTTAGGATAGACGATATCGTCGTGCAAAGTGAGTTTCAAGACCAATGTATCGCTTTTGAGATGAACACTCCCATGATGATATTTGAGGTTCCACAGTGCTTTCTGGAAATCTTGAATTGATGGGTTAATTATTCGAGACAAAATGGCGATCATGGAAACGCAAGGATGACCGCAGTTCACTTCCTCGAAACCTTGAATTCTTTCGTCGTTGCAATAGATGTTGAAAGCTTTGAGATATTTTACTAAACTCGACGGTGGAACACCTCCGAAAGTATTGAAAACGAAAGCGTTATTGTTTGAATGTTTGATATAACATATCTTCTGAAGTGTTTGACTCCCAACGGTTCGATCAGAGATTCAGTGTCGTCGTTACTGAGTGCATCTTCTTTTTTTAAACTTGTTGAAAGCGTTCTTTTTGACGCCCTTACCTTTTTTCTCCATTTCCAGGTTGAGACGTTTCTGTTCTTCCAAATCTGCCTTGTTCTTTTTCGAGTCGATTACGGTTTTTGCCAGAGTTGCACTACCATCCGCTAAACTTCCCACTGTACCCAAAGCTGGTAGAATTTTTGAAATGCTTAATATGAAACCTCCTGCGTGTGTTTTTTTTTCCTCGAACGTTGTAATCTTTTCAATTGAGGAGTGCTGAGCAACAATTTCATTCCCTGACCTTTGGATAAGAAAGAACATTTCTTTTCTCGTTGTTTCTTGGTGAGTAATCCATCGAGGGCACCAAGATTTTTAGATTCGAGTACGGTACTTGGTAAACTACACCCTTGGGCTTCATGATGATGTTATGTTATTTATATATATATTCTGAAAAAAGAAAACTAATTGTCTTAAATATGTGATCGATAATATTATTAGTCTCTGTGTTCGATGTGATATTGCTAATTTCTCGTAGGTGACTTCTCGCTATGTCTACGAGTTTTGTGAATAATTCGCGTGATAAGGACTTTTTTGGCAATCGGTTATTTATATATCGTGGGAGTCGAAGAAAAAGTTCGCGCTTCCGACAACGCAATGAGGTGTGCGATGATGCTACCTGTTTCCATGTTGGACCTATTCCAATCGTCGCTGTATTGTCTTATTCCTTGTCTCGCCTTGTAAAGCTTGTTCAACCTATCGTCCATTTTTTCCAAGCAGCCCGAAAAAAAAGGTGTCGATATCTTGCAAGTTTTTTGTACCGCATATTTCCCGAAGGTGATCTATGAGAACAATTTTGTACTGTAGACGACCTTCCGGCTTTACTTTGATCAAGTCTATGTTCCAGTCACCTTTATCGAAAATGAACGTAAATGTGTTGTGCAACAGTACGGTTGGCAGTTGTGTCTTTTTTTTACGGTGTGTTTCTTATCTTCGTTTCTTATTCATGGCGATGGTTGTGCCCAACGCTGCAACCCATTCTCCCAGAGAAGCGTCCCTGCTCATTAATCTCCTGAATGCTGCATGTACCAATTTTCTGTCTGCTTCGTGACGTGCATCTACATTTGTTTGAATATTGTAGGCGATTTCGTGATCTTTGCATGCTGCGTCCAATGGATTCACTCCTCTGTCCCCTTATTCCAGGCGTTGTTCGAGTTTGGTATCCGGTCCACAGTACTGATAACCTGGGATATGCATTTCGAATGGTAATTTGTTTATGATATCCTTCACGAGACCCTTGCCTTCGGCCATGTTCCAAAATTTTGGTGGAAGAGTGTTGATTATTTTGATCAGGTAATCTATTCCTTTACTGTCGTTCACGATGAAGTTGGAGAGTTTGGTGCTGATCATGTTCACGATCCCTACCTTCTCGTTGTAAAAGTTACGATTACCTGCATTTTCTTCGCCTGCTATGACAAGTAAACGATCCACGAGTTTCCTCACGTCGTCCACCCACACGAATTCCTTTGGTAATGTGTTGTAGCGTTTGACGCCGCTTCCACTTTTTATGTCGTTCCAAATAGATTTGATGAGATTCCTGTATTTCTCTCCGCTGCTGTATTAGACACGATTCTGAGTGGTGTCGTTGTTTTGGTACAGAGCATCCGACAATATTAAAATGTCCGTGTAACTTTGACAATCTTCGTCCGTGTAATCTTTGGGATATTTTTTGGTGATGAGTTTCCACAATCCCATGGTACTGGGTTACCTGGATAAACTAACTTTATCCCCTAAATTAATTTTTTCGTCGTGTCCTTCGAATGTGACTTTCGATTTTCCAATTTTCCAAATCACTCCATCGTTAGTTTTCATGCTCGGGTACAATCGGAACACCTTGTCCTTGTCGAATTTCCCGGTACTAAGGTAATCTCTTGCCAACTGACCCAACACGATTTTCTCCGAAGAAGATGAAGTGCTTCCTATGACTTCACGTTTCGGAGGTTGTCTGAGTTCGAGCGGAGTGTGCCGGACCCCGTGGCCGAGTGGTCAGTCTCGCGCCTAGCGCGGAACAGGTAGGTCGTGCTGTACGAGCTCTGTGCTTTGAGGAAAAGTGAAAGTTCAGCGCGATATCGGTACGTACGTGTGGGAGAGGGTGTGCTGTTGAACTGTGCTAGTGAAGAATTGGACAAAAGTAAAATTTAGAATGGATCGCGAAAATACGATACAAATCAGTTTTGAAACGGGAACTTTGAAACCTAGTCCTTTGGAAGTACATGAATTTATTCATGATAAATTCAAACTGAGTGTGGATGAAATTGCAGCCATACAAATTCCCACGACGATTAAATGTGTATTTTTGAAATTAGTGCGTCCGGGAAAAATGAGAAAAATATTAGAAGAAAATACTGCTGAAGTGAATTTTTATTATAGTAGTGGAGCTGTGACACAAGTGAAACTGAGTGATGCGAATCGAATTTTGAAGCCGGTTCGAGTGTTTAATCTTCCTTTGGAAGTGCCAGAACGACAAATTCGTGAAAAACTGAGTGAATATGGGACAATCGATGAATTGAAAGCAGAAACTTGGAGTGACAAATTTAGGTACAAAGTGTATAATGGGGTGCGTCAGGTTTTGATGGCAATTAAGAAGCCAATTCCCTCCTTTGTGAAAATAGGCCAATATACGGCACATGTAGTATATAATGGTCAAATCCCGACTTGTGAATGGTGTGGTAGTAGTGATCACATGCGGTTTAATTGTACCTTACGGAAACCAACAGTGTTCAAAGTCATGGGTCGTGCAGTTCGGTCCTATAGCGAAGCAATTGCACCGTCTACATCTACACACGAAGATATAAATGTGAGTCAAGAATCAGCACAACTGACGGTGATAGAAGGGCTTCAACAGGGAAAACATATACAGGAAGAGAAAAATATTCACAAGAATGATCAACAAACTTTGACCAAGGAAGGAACTGAAGAAAATATGCAAGATCAACCAAAAGAACCTGTGTTAAATGTTCAACTTACACGACAAAGTGAAGAAATGTCCCTGGATACTATGGAGCAGAAGAAGGGTGGACCACTAAGACGACAAGAAGACATAACTAAAGTGCAAGAGGAATCGAGTGATGAAGTGCTACAGAGCAACAAGGAGAGGAAGCAGAATCAGACCAAGCAAAAGGACTTCAGACAAGAAGCTAAACAGGAAAAAGATTCGGAAACTGATAGTGAAAGTGGAAGTGTCCAAAGTAGTACGGGTCGTTCGGTTTCCGGCTCACAAAAAAGACCAAAGAGTATAAGGAAAGTGTCAGGCAGCAATCGGACGAAAAGACGATCATTGCGACATGTAAAAACAAATGTCCAAGACATGGTTATTGATCCAAGTCCGATAGGCCATGAAAGTTTTGTGAATACTGGATACAGGTAATCACTTTAAGATTAGAAAATAGTATTAGTTGGAATGAATATTTTTATATGGACTGTCAGAAAGTTAATGATATTGTATTGCGTGGTGGTAGATATTTATGGATTAAGCTATACAAAGGGAAGGGGTATTTCCCCCCCCCTACTAAAATAATATTGTTAGTGTGTTTGTTAATTTTTGGTGTATAACATTAGGGGCATATAAAAATAGTGTAAGAATTATTACTCTTAGATGGGGCAAAGGTGGAAGTATAAGTATTGGGAATACCCAATCCCAAAAATTTTGTTCATAGTATTTATGATGACGACCCTTTGTTTTGCTACAATAAATATAAACAAAATGAAATCACTTACAAAACAGGCGGCGTTAGAGGACTTTATTATACAAGCATAATTAGATATTGTCTTTCTCCAAGAATGTGGACAAATGAATTTCAATTTTTCCCCAACGATAAGAGTTCATAATAATGCAAATTTCCAATCGACAGGAACAGCTTTGTTAACACGTAATACGGTTCCCCTCACAAATGTGGTATGTCATCCTAATAATAGAATCATATCAGCAAAAGTTGCAAATGTATGGATATATAACATATATGCTCCATCCGGGTCACAGTGTAGAAAACAAAGGGATGAGTTTTTTGCGCAGGAAGTTGCTGTTGAAATGCAGGGTAGGAGAGAACACATAATATGTGGGGGAGATTTCAATTGTGTATTGTATCCGCAGGATCAAAGACCTGGATTTAACACGTCGAATTCATTGCAAAAATTAGTAACTGGCTTTAACTTCACAGATGTCTGGAGTGACAAATGTTTTGGGCAGAGGGGTTTCACGTATATACGTGACAATTGTGCATCCCGTTTGGATAGATTTTATGTCACACCCACATTACGTCAGAACGTAAAGTCCATCAGTATAACACCTACATGTTTTTCAGATCACAGTGCTGTCATTATGATGATAAATGTGGACATTCCAATAGTCCCGAGAGGGTACGGTTGTTGGAAATTAAATGCTTCAATTCTTAATGAGAAAAATTTCCAACAAGCATTTAATGAAAAATGGTCGAGATGGATAACACACCGTCTGAGGAGGATAGATATAATCCGCTGGTGGGAGGAGATTCTCAAACCGGGTATAAAAAGATTTTGTATCAGTTACTGTAAGGAACGGTCGAGAGAGTGGACAAATAAATATAATTTTTACTACAGGGTATTGCGTGAACAAATTCAGCAAGCAACAGACGGAAAAAAGTGCAAACTGAAGTAAAACGTATACAAGCTGTATTGTTAAAAATGACTGCAGAAAGGCGTCAAGGGGTCAAAATTCGTAGTAGACTTCCTCATTTTGACAACGATGAGGTCGCCTCTATCAGCCATGTAATTCATGAAAGAAAAAATGCTAAAAGACAATGTATTAGTGAAATATTTGATAATGGGGGAACAAAGATCAATTCAGCCCCTGAAATACGTAATTGCATTTATAATTATTTTGAGCAACAATATTCCCAACCAGCGTCACATAATGGAGCTTTAATGGATGAATTGGCATCCGAATCGGAGGTTTTTACAGATGAAGAAAGTGAAAACTTAAACAAAGAATATACAAGTGAGGAAGTGTTTCGAGCGGTTAAGGTAGGGCAATCATTTTCAGCTCCTGGTTGGGATGGGATACCCAATAAGTTTTATCAAACCTTTTGGAAATTGATGGGTCAAACAATAACGGATTGGATAAATGCAGTGTTTAGCAAGTATCAAATGGGTAAATCTTCCAATACGGGTATTATAATTCTAATCCCAAAATGTCCAAAACCAAGCGAACCTGGTCATTATAGACCCATCACCCTCCTTTGTACGAATTATAAAATATTGGCGCGATGTATGCTTGGCAGACTTATGCCTTATGTCGACAAATTAGTAGGAGAGGATCAATATGTTTTTGGTTTAAAAAAGAAAATCACAAATGTTTTACAAACGATGCGTGAAATACTTACATGTTATAGACTACAGAACAAAAACTCTGAAAATGCTATATTAGCATTAGACTTTGAACGTGCTTTTGACACGATAAATCATGAATATCTATTTAACGTTTTGCAGGGCTACGGTATACGTGGACATTTTCTTTCAGTATTTAAAAGTCTTTATAGTCATGCAACAGCAAAAATTCAAATAAATGGTTTTCTGACAAAAGAACTCTATATTTATAAAGGTGTAAGGCAAGGAGATCCTTTGTCGATGTTAGCGTTTTGTATTGCACTGAGACCCATTCTGTGTGAAATAGGCCGAAAAGTTCAAGGAATTAACATACACTCTACTACCATTAAGGTGTTAGCGTATGCTGACGATGTTACTGTATTAATAAATGAACAGTCTGATATTGATGAAACATGTCAAGTATTACAGAAATTTGGAAAATGGTCGGGATTAAAAATAAACCAAGAAAAATCGTCCATTTTGAATTTAAATTTGGTTCATTCTCACTCGCAGCGAGGTAATTTTAAGGTTGTACAAATGATACGTATACTAGGTATAATATATACGCACTCTATCCAAAGTATGATCCAATTAAATTATGATAGAGTATTAACTGGGGTTAAAGCGATATTACAAACAAATAAATTTCGCAGCCTTAGTTTAAAGTCAAGGGTGACCTTTGTACATGTCTATGCACTGTCAAAGGTATGGTACATGGCAAAAATCCTTCCACTACGGAAGTTAGATATAAATAAACTTAAGAGTGCAGTAAATTGGTTTATTTGGAATGGTCAGATATTGAGGGTGAAACATGTATTACTTTGTTTGCCTTTTGCCGAGGGAGGAATGAATCTTGTGAATATAGAACTCAAATGCCAGGCCTTACGTATTCAAGCTGACACGCAGACATTGATTCAGCATCCACTCAGCCTCACAAGTAAAGTTTTGAGAAGCGCTTTGGACTATATTTCACTAGAGGCTCCTATTGATATTACTAGACTGGTAGACAATTTATGGTATTTTAAGTCAACAATAGTGGATATTAGTTATGCCCTATTACAATCTCCGATATTAACAATACCAGTGACATCGGAAATATATCGCAGACTATGTAAATTAGAACAACCAACATGTAAAATTATTGAGCAAAATCCCAGAATGAAGTGGAGAGAAATATGGAATAATATTCAGGCTCACCATCTTACATCACGAATCCGATCAGCATGGTATATAATTGTCCACCAAAAATTAATCACTGGAGAGAGACTCTATGATCTTAAATTAATAAATACGCCAATGTGTGCCAAATGTAATGTATCTGATAGTTTAATCCATAGACTGAGTGAATGCCAAATAATAGAAACATCATGGCTTTATATAAGGAAACTTGTGAGTACTATTTGTCGAACATCAGTGTATAACATCTCTGTAGATATTCTTTTATATCCAGCTTTTGAATATTACCCAAAAACAAAACGTAAAAGTGTACAATGGCTCCTAGGACACTATGCCTATTTCCTATCGACATATCGGCAACCAGATTTTAATATACAATTTGTAAATTACCTCCATCAAGAATACCACAGGATACCTGACTGTAAAAGAAATAGATTGTATGCTAATTTTCTTACTGTAATGTTTACTTGCCAAATGAGTTGAAATGTAAATTGCAAATGTAATGTAATAAATTGCAAAATGTAATAAAAAAAAAAAGTGGTTAGCACATCGCGCTGCGACGCTAGGGGTCCCGGGTTCGAATCCCGCTAGGGCTTGGTTGTTTGTAAATGTCCATTCATCAATTTCATCATTTCATACCTCATTCCCATCTTCGCAAATTAGCCAAGAGGCACAAAACGCGAAGTAAAATAAATCAAATCATAATCATAATCATAGTCGAGCGGAGTGTAAATGCTAACGAGAGGCGTTGGAGGATAATCTTCATGTTTTCGAGCGGCAAGAGGTACGAGTTGCGTGATGAGATCCTTGTTCTGTTCTGTAACATTTTTAATCTCCTTACCGAGACCGCTGATGGCGTCGATGATGGGTTGACCTTCGCGCTTGTTCTCTTCGTAGAATCCAAGATTCTCGGATTTCCAACCTTTGAATCGTTTTGCAAGGTAATCGCGCATTTCTAAATTGTTTTCGATTTTTAGTTTTGTCATTTTTTGATATGTTCTTTTTTTTAAAACGTAGTGTGACGTTGCAACATTTACAAAGTCGTTGATTTTGTTTCTGTATTTTCCGTCGCTGGGTTTTCGAGTCATGTCGATCGTAGCAAATCCGAAATCGTCACTGTTCCAACAAGAAGAGCAGAATTTCGAGGATTCTTTGTAGTTTAGTAGTACAGGTGCCCCGGTTCTGAATAATCTTTTGGGGCTCGAATCATCATGTGGGGCTCGTCGTAGCCTTTTATGATGTATATTTTGAGGGCAGAGTTGGCAACACTGTGGGCTCTTACTGTAGCCTTTTATGAGGGGGGGGTCTATTGCCCTCTGTTTACATCTGGAAACACTACCGTAGATTTTTTGACAGTGTTGTTAACCTACTGGGTTTTTTCACTGTAAATTTTCATCAAAGGGACTGAGGGGTCCATGTACTTTTTATGTCTGGCAACACTGTTGGGGGCCTAGTGTTGGCGACACTGTGGGTTTTTACTGTAGCCTTTTATGAGGGGGACTATGGTCTTTTTTTTATATTTGGCAACTCTATTGGATGTTCCTTTTTTGAGGCTCGAAATCATCATTTGAGGCTTGAAATCATCATTTGATGCTCGTCGGTGTTACCAACCTACTCTACAAAAATTCCACTATATGATATTTTACAGGCTAAGCTAACCTACAAATAGGAGTTGGCAGCACTGACTTATAAACCCACTGGGTCCTCTTGGCATGTTTTTTCATGATGTGTTGCTAGGCTATTGGGCATCTTGGCGTATACAATGTATATATTTTGAGGGGGGGTTATGGCTTTTTATGCTGTACGAATACTGGGAGCTTGACAGTGACAACCAACAGAGTAGGTAAACCTACATCCAGGAACTGGCAACACTAGTTTCTGACAGTGAATTTGAAATAAAATATTAAACAAAATACATGAGTAAACACTGTGGGTACAAATAGTACCAGTGTTGTGCCCCCAACTCCAACTGGGCAACTGGGGGAAATAATTGTACAACAATTTGTACCTAATTGTACAATACTTGTACCTAATTGTACAACATACATATACACAGACATAAAAGAGAGAGCCTTCCCGCAACTTACTTCATGTACAATTTATATGATTTTACAACTGTGAAAAGAAAGCATATGTGTTCTGTATGCACACATTTATTCTTATTTTTCGAAGTTGAATGAAAGCACATGTTTTTACGCTCTCGTAATACTAACCTTGCTCCACTGATTTTAAATTGCTTCCATCCGCTTTTTTTTTTCTGTGTTATTTCCGTATGCACGCAACATTCGCTTTCAATAGACAGAAGGAATGTTAGTATAGCAGGCTCCGAGTTTACAATTTATTAAATTAAACAATAATTTATGTAAGAATATACTTGTACTTACCGAACACAAAATAATAAAAAGCACATGTGAATATTTGCGTGTGTTCATGTTATATGACGACTGAGTAAAAAAATAATGTTGACTCCCCGAAAGATAAAGTTCCTAGTTCGACATCAGATGCATGCAAATTTTATGTTTTGCTCTCCAAAATCTTGATTTTTATGTTTGTGCTATTTGTCATACAGCAGAGGAGGAGGAGAAAGAGGGGGAGAGGAGAAGAGGGGAGAGGGAGGGGAGGGGGTACTATTAGCGCCATCTATTAGCAAACAATAGAAATAAAAAGTAGGGTCAAACTTTTTCAACACCCAAACATTTTAAACGTCCTCGCGTAGTAATACGATCTAGCTGAAGACGTTTAAAAGAGTACTCTTAGTCGACGAAGCTAATTGCTAGGGCCCTTATATTACTAAAATATTCTTTAATTTGCATATTTCTCATACCGCCATATGTTGTTCTATTTGACTTCTTCCAAAAAAATGCTAATTAGCGAGAGTTAATTAAGCAAGGCAAGTAAAAGAAGCAAAATAGAACAACATATGGCGGCGTGAAAATATGTAAAAAATTCGATTCAGAGGTGGATCGAATTAAAGTTAGGGGATATTTTGCATTTTTTCCCTATAATGTACAAAACATTTACCGTACATAATCTTTTCCATTTACAACAGTATAAAATAAGAGGAATGTGTGACAATATCCATATTAATTAGGAAAGTATGTTGTATGCTAGGTTAGCTAATTGTGTCTTCTACAGCTTCACTGTATAGAGGGAAGATGGAAAAAGAGAGCTCTACGGAAACTGACGCTCTTAACAATATTGTACGTCTGTGAAAATTATATATAAATAAGACTTAAGCGTATTATCTGCTTTCATGTCAGATTTTACCAACCTGTGAGCTGTAGTGTTTAGGTGACAAGCGACCTGCTCAAATATGATACTGTTGACAATATTGTACGCCCGTGAAAATTATATATAAATAAGACTTAAGCGTATTATCTGCTTTCATGTCAGATTTTGCCAACCTGTGAGCTGTAGTGTTTAGGTGACAAGCGACCTGCTCAAATATGATACTGTTGACAATATTGTACGCCCGTGAAAATTATATATAAATAAGACTTAAGCGTATTATCTGCTTTCATGTCAGATTTTACCAACCTGTGAGCTGTAGTGTTTAGGTGACAAGCGACCTGCTCAAATATGATACTGTTGACAATATTGTACGTTCGTGAAAATTATATATAAATAAGACTTAAGCGTATTATCTGCTTTCATGTCAGATTTTGCCAACCTGTGAGCTGTAGTGTTTAGGTGACAAGCGACCTGCTCAAATATGATACTGTTGACAATATTGTACGCCCGTGAAAATTATATATAAATAAGACTTAAGCGTATTATCTGCTTTCATGTCAGATTTTACCAACCTGTGAGCTGTAGTGTTTAGGTGACAAGCGACCTGCTCAAATATGATACTGTTGACAATATTGTACGCCCGTGAAAATTATATATAAATAAGACTTAAGCGTATTATCTGCTTTCATGTCAGATTTTACCAACCTGTGAGCTGTAGTGTTTAGGTGACAAGCGACCTGCTCAAATATGATACTGTTGACAATATTGTACGTCCGTGAAAATTATATATAAATAAGACTTAAGCGTATTATCTGCTTTCATGTCAGATTTTACCAACCTGTGAGCTGTAGTGTTTAGGTGACAAGCGACCTGCTCAAATATGATACTGTTGACAATATTGTACGCCCGTGAAAATTATATATAAATAAGACTTAAGCGTATTATCTGCTTTCATGTCAGATTTTACCAACCTGTGAGCTGTAGTGTTTAGGTGACAAGCGACCTGCTCAAATATGATACTGTTGACAATATTGTACGTCCGTGAAAATTATATATAAATAAGACTTAAGCGTATTATCTGCTTTCATGTCAGATTTTACCAACCTCTGAGCTGTAGTGTTTAGGTGACAAGCGACCTGCTCAAATATGATACTGTTGACAATATTGTACGCCCGTGAAAATTATATATAAATAAGACTTAAGCGTATTATCTGCTTTCATGTCAGATTTTACCAACCTGTGAGCTGTAGTGTTTAGGTGACAAGCGACCTGCTCAAATATGATACTGTTGACAATATTGTACGTCCGTGAAAATTATATATAAATAAGACTTAAGCGTATTATCTGCTTTCATGTCAGATTTTACCAACCTGTAAGCTGTAGTGTTTAGGTGACAAGCGACCTGCTCAAATATGATACTGTTGACAATATTGTACGTATATTGTATTGTATAGGAGACTAGAAGCATATAATTTGGCGAAAAAAAACAACCCAAATAAGGTCATAGAAAATAGTTAAAAAAAAAGTGAACAATTATATTTTGCATTGCACAGCATTAGGTATTAAATAACATACCCCCCAAAAATCTCTGCATTATGCGTTCTGTAAAAAATTGCCCTACGTGCCAAACTGCTGTGTCAAGTAAACATTTTCAAAGGCACTGTCGTACTTGTGTGCCGGGAAAGCGAATATGTGCGACCAAACTGTGCTCTAAGTGTGGAAAAAATATTTCTATTGCCAACTTCAAGCGACACCAGCTTACTTGCAAGAGCACTGGAACATCTCTACCGCAACCTTCCAAGCGAAAGGTAGAAGTAACCTCCCTCGATGCATCGCCACCTGCCAAACGCGTCAAGCTGGCGAAGAAAGCAGACCGATTTGCGTTTGAGCATTTATTAGAAGACTTTAACATAACATCAGACAGCTTCTGCGATGTGCGTAGTTTTCTGGAGAGCGAGCGAGCTAAGATAATATCCATCCTCAACGATGCATTGGCTACACACTCCACTAAATTCTATGCTGTGCTATGCTGCAAGTATAAGAAACCGTCTGATGAAATATATAAATTCTTCCATGCCACAAAAGCAAAAACACTGCATCAGGCAGATGTCACTGACCTCGACAGCATCTACGACAAGTTTGTCGAGGAGCTTGTGGCAAAGCACGAGGAGCATCAGGCTGAAGGCTCGGGCGGTTCGCTGTGTGGCGACCCCCACGAACTTCGTCTGAAACTTAACAAATTCCTGCCACTGGCAGGGTCTAGCTATATTGCCCTGCCACCCGAGGTTGAAGCAAGGAAAGCTGTTCTCAATATTCAGAACAAAGACACCAAATGCTTCCTCTGGTCGGTGCTGGCAGCATTACACCCTATACCTAGGGAAAACAGTCCACGCTATGTTGCACACTACAAGCAGTATGAGTCGGAACTGGAGGATGCAATGGCCGGGATTGCCTACCCTGTAGAAGTCTCGCATATTCGCAAGTTTGAGGTTCGTGCTCGTGACTTGTTGGCCCTACAATTAGCCATCAATGTTTACGGTCTCACCGAGAACAAAAATAAGGTCCACCCCATCCGGGTGAGCAACGTGAGCAACAACAACGAGGTACGAGAAATCAACCTCCTGCTCATCAAGAACGAAACCCATCACCATTACACCCTCATTCGCTCGCTCTCTCGGCTTGTTTCGACCCAACGGAGCATTGATAGTCACCACGTCGAGGCGTGTCGCAGGTGCTTGTCTACATTTCATAATCGAGAACAGCAGGATTACCGGCGCATCAGAGGACCCAACATTGCTGCTGAGAAGCTAGCTCGCCACATGCTCTACTGTGGTACCAACAAGCCTGCACGAACTATCCTGCCCGAACCTGGTGCAGTAGAGTGCTTTCGCATGCACAGTGCTATGGTGAAGCATCCTGCCTATATTGTAGCAGACTTCGAGGCCTTTCTTCAACCTCTGTCTAACTGCGAGCCCAACCCCGAAACATCCTCTACCATTCCTTTCCAAATCCACGAGGCCTCGAGTTACTCCTATGTTGTGGTGTGGCGAGACCAACATATTGCCTCCGAGCCCTATGTGTATCGCGGTCCCGACCCGGTCAAACACTTCCTGGAGAGAATGCAAAAGGAAGCCATCAAGATAGGGAAGGTGCTGTTGGCCCCCAAGCCCATGCTGCCTCTGTCTCCCAAAAACAAGCATCAGCACGAAATAGCTCTAAATGGTCCTGTTTGCAACTCGGTCTTCACTGACGATAACAAAAAGGTCCACCACCATGACCATTATGGGACCGGAAGCTACATTGGCCCGTGGTGCAACAGATGTAACTTGAGAGCCAGGGACCCGCGCTTCATACCGGTCTTTTTTCACAATGGCTCGGGATATGATTTCCATCACTTGGTCACACATCTAGGGTACGACAATGCGAGAATCAATGTCCTGGCACAGAACGAGGAGCGTTATATTAGCATCAGCAAGTGGGTGCCGATCCCCGACTCAAGCAGCAGCATCGAGCTTCGGTTCCTCGACTCTCTGAGGTTCCTCCAGGCAAGCCTCGATGCTCTTGCTGGGAAGCTCAGAGACGACCAACTAGCCATTACCACATCAAGTTTCCCGAACTTAGATGTCGCACTCATCAGACGTAAAGGGGTCTACCCCTACGAATACGTCACAGACCCTTCCAAGTTCGAAGAAGAGTTGCTGCCTCCCCAGGATAAGTTCTACAGCCAGCTGAGAGGTTCAGGTATTACCGACGAGGAGTACAAGCATGCTCAGTCTATGTGGGTCGAGTTGGGTTGCCGAACTTTCGGTGATTACCACGATGCATACCTGAAGCTTGATGTGACGCTTCTTGCCGATGTGTTCCAGGCGTTTCGGGCGACTGCGATAAACATTTACAACCTGGACCCTGTATATTTTTACAGCCTTCCTGGACTGGCATGGTCGGCCATGCTCCTGCTGACTAAAGTTAAAATTTCACTTATCTTCGATGTTGATATCATGCTTTTCATCGAGAGAGCTATCCGGGGCGGCATGGTCCAAGTGTCGCAACGCTTCGCACACGCCAACAATCACCACATGGCCACTGGTTACGACCCCTCCCAACCATCAAGCTACATCATGTACACTGACGTGAATAATCTTTACGGGCACTCCATGATGCAGCCACTCCCAACAGGAGAGTTTGAGTGGGTTGATCCTTTATACCACGACATCGAAAAAGAGTGCGACGAGTTTGGGTTTTTTGCCGAGGTGGACCTTGACTTCCCCGAGAAGCTGCAGGATACATTCTGTGACCTTTCGCCTGCTCCGGAATTCAAGTGTCCACCTGGCTCGGATCAACCGAAGCTCGTCATGGACTTGGAGCCCAAAAAGCGTTATGTGCTACACTACCGGAACCTCCAGTGGTTAATGCAGCAAGGGGTCTCGGTCAAAGCAGTTTACCGCGTGCTCTTGTTCAGGCAGTCTCCATGGTTGAAGCCGTACATCGAACTGAACACCAAACATCGCACTGATGCCACTTCGGAACTTGATCGCGATTTTTTCAAATTAATGAACAATGCGGTATTTGGGAAGACCATGGAGAATGTGCGAAATCGCGTTGATGTGAGATTGGTGACGAAGAAAACACAGTGTCGTCGACTTGTTGCAAGCCCGCTGTTCAGGTCTCGAACAATTTACAACGAACAGATGTCTCTGATTCACATGAACCGGGGCGAGGTGCTACTCAACAAGCCCATCTATGTGGGAGCTGCAGTTTTGGATCTGAGCAAGTTGTGCATGTTCGAGACATATTACGGCATACTACGTGCACACTACAACCACAATATCTCGCTCCTCTACACAGACACAGACAGCTTGGTGTACCATGTTCGCACGGCCGATGCGTATGGTGATATAGCCAAAGTTCCAGCTCTTGTCAAGCTCTTCGACACATCGGGCTATCCCCAGCTAAACCGGTATGGAATTCTGCCCCGGAACAAAAAAATACCCGGCAAACTCAAGGACGAGAAAGACGGGGATGTGATTAAGGAGTTTGTTGGACTTCGTGCCAAAGCCTATGCGATCCGGGCTGAGGGTTCTGTAACAAAAAAGGCAAAGGGTGTAAGCAGGCAAGTGGTTCGGGAGCACCTCAAGTTTGAGGATTACCTCGAGTGCCTCAGAACAAAATCGACCATTCTACAAAAAGAGCATCGTATCCAAAGCGTCGATCATGTGCTTACAACTAATATTGTCAGGAAAGTTGCTCTGGATGCACACGACGACAAGAGGTGTATTCTTGAATGTGGGGTCCATACACTTCCGTGGGGCCACTATCGCCTCCAAACTAGTAAGACCTGCCCAGAGTGTAACAAAAAGTAATAGGCAATGCGAAAAAAACAATTTTAATTTACTTCCACTTCCTCGATTACATGCATGCATGGCACAGCAAAATTAAACTTCTGGAAACTGCTAATTGCAATTTGTACTTATATATATAAAATTCCACATTTCTTATTGTGTGCTGTTTTTTTTTATTTATTTAAAACTGTTCAGTCACTCTTTCATTCTTGACGTCATACACAAATGTTTTCTCTGCAATAAGAATGACACTGCACAGAGTATCTGCAGGCAAGGCATCGTGGAACTCGCAAACGATCTTGATGTTGGTACGATCGTTGACCACCACTTGCTTTCTTTTCGTGGTGTTGATGACGGTCATGGGTCTCCGTGCTTTGAATTCGCTGGGCGTGTAGTACATGTCCACGTTTCCCTCGGTCACGCGTTTGTAAGCCGTGTAAGCTTCGTAAAGTTTGAGGTAATCGTCTTTGGTCACGTCGAGGTTGTAATTCTCGCGCGGGAACACTTCGTTCCTACCGTTCTTGAGATAAACGTTCTTGATCTTGCAGTCGTCGAACTTGCTGGAATCTTTTTCCTGATTCTTGTCCCTCCCGGTCTGAAAAAGCACTACGACGAAATCTGGAATGTCGAACTGTATGTTGTTGAACTGCGTCGTCACGTCGAATTCCATGTGACTTCCCGACGCCATCTTCTGCACGCACTGGTAACCGTGAAAGTGAATCGGCACCTGCGGACTTTTCAAGATCTCCGCTTTGTACTTGAGGGCGTAGTTCGTTTCGTATTCCACCACCGGCATTCTCAATTCCATGCTCCGGATGACGCATTTCGCTGCTTCGGGTAAAGTGTTGGCTATCGGCGTGGTGCCGTCCGGACCCAAAGTAGCGTATCGCATCAGTGCGTCGTTGTCGTTGGCCGCTCTTCGAAACGTGATCCTCAGTCCTCCCTTCCACATGATCTCCTTGTAGTCCGAGAAGAAACCAGGCAGCAGACGCATGGGAAAGAGCACCGTGTGACTTCTCGTCGATATTTTCGTCCCGGCTTCGAATCCCCCGGCCTGGTAGTACGCTGCGTCCGTTTTGGATAATTTCAATGTTCCCACTGCCGTCGACGTGATGCCTCGATAATCTATTCTGTCGATGACGGTGTTGTGTTTCCTCACCTCCACCTGCGAGAACAGGTGAGGCACGAAGTTGTCCCCGAGTATCAAGTTTGCTGCTGCGGGAAACGCGTCTCCGCTTTCCTTCCTCACCACGTCGAATTGAAGGTAGAGGTCCGCTCTGTGAGGATGAATGAACCCGTCGCCTACGTCCACGTCGTATTCGATCTCCCTGTTCGCTTCGTTCAGATTGGCGAACGTGCGACGGTTGGGAGGGAAAGATTGCAATTCGTAACTTTCGATTTGCTCCATTTTACATGTATGGTTATTTATTATACGTTGATCTCCACGATGGCCGTCGTAGTGGCACCTGCGAAATCCACCACGTCTCCTACAACCAGGGCCGGAAAGGAAGAGCCCTCCTCAAGCAGCTTTGGCTATACTTAAAACTTGCTCAACATGCCCATATGAGTTTTTGCTTAAGTGTAGCACCCTGCCTAACCCAAGGATTTTGGAAAAATGCCCCTCGGGAATTTTTCGGAAAAGAAGAGCTCTTCTCATGCAGATTTGCTACACTTAAAACTTGCTCAACATGTTCATATGAGTTTTTTGCTCTAGTGTAGCACCCTGCCTAACCCAAGAGTTTTTTAAAAATGCTCTTCGGAAAGTATCAACCCCCCTCAAGCAGCTTTGCCCATATTTACAAAAATTGCATCAGCCAGATTTTTGTCTATAAACTTGTATCCATACCCACCTATACATATTTACTTCAGGTTTAAGTTCAATTGGATACCAGGCCCCTCTAGTCTAGCCATAACCTTGTTATGTATTGATTTTTGCTTCCCGAGTTGTGCGTAAACAATTGCCCGACCAATACAATGGGAAAGGAGCGAACAAACATGCTTCCATGTTTTTATAATCTTTTGATCAGTCCCATGTTTCGGCCAGCCATAAATTATTGTATGCCGGGGAGTTGCATGCCAGCAGATCTAATCTATATTGTGTCTTTTCAGAGAGAAATAACATATTATTCATCATCATTAGTAAATGCCTGGGAGATTATATCTGTTGACATTACCTATACTGTGCCTTTTCCGAGGGAAATTACATGTTATTTGTCATGGAACTCAAAGAGAAATTCTTATCTACACTATGTTCTTTTCAGGACCATCTATCATATTGAGGAAATTCCTTCTCGGATATTGTCATGCAAACTGGTTTGGTCTTGTCGCAACAGAATAATTGCAATTTAGGCTTTTTGGCAGATGTGCTGTGTTATTTGGGTAGGTAAAAGCTTTTCTGCCACGAGCAGAGGTGCTATAAAATGGGTAGGTAATATATTTTCTGACGGTAAAGTGTTGTTTTATATCCAAAGGGCTTCTGTGTTTGAATCGGCCTCTAGAATTGCTCCGTGACTCTCTCATTTCTTACATCATAAACATATGATTTTTCTCCTATGAGAATAACACTACATATGGTGTCATCAGGTAATGCCTCATGGAATTCACAGATAATTTTAATGTTTGTCCTGTCATTCACCACAACTTGTTTTCTTTTTGAAGTGTTGATTACAAACATGGGTCTCTGTGCTTTGAATTCATCTGGTGTGTAATACATGTCAGTATTGCCAGTAGTGACCCGTTTGAAGGATGTAAATGCCACATATAATTTGAGGAAATCATTCTTGGACATGTCTAAATTGTAATTTTCTCTAGGAAAGACCTCATTTCTGCCATTTTTAAGATATATGTTCTTGATGTTGCAGTTATCAAATCTACTTGATTTTTTTTCCTGATTGTTGTGTCTCCCAGTCTGAAACAGTACCACCACAAAATCCGGCATGTCATATTGTATACTGGAGAATGAATTTGTAGCATCAAACTCATAATAGGTACCAGTTGCGAGCTTCTGTACGCATTGATATGTATAAAATTGCAGAGGAATCTGTGGATTTTTTATTATATCTGCTTTGTGTTTAAGAGCATAACTGGCCTCATATTCAACAACAGGGATTCTTAACTCCATAGTCTGAATAATGCATCTGCCTGCATCAGGTAGGGTATTAGGCAGAGCTTCCCCTGTAGAGTTTAATGTCCTGTACCTCATCAAAGCATTATTATCATTTTCAGCTCTTCTAAATGTGATTCTTAAACCACCCTTCCACATAATATCTTTGTAATCTGAGAAGAATCCTGGCAACAGGCGCATAGGGAACAGCACTGTGTGGTTCTTAGATAATATCTTATCACCAGCCTCAAACCCGCCTATTTTGTAGTATGATGCCTCGGTTTTGGATAATTTTAGTGTGGCCAAAGCTGTGGAGGTAATGCCGGGATAATCCACTCTGTTTATAACAACGCCATGCTTTCTGATCTCAATTTCAGAGAACAGATGCGGCACAAAATTGTCCACCAATCTTATATTTGAATTTGCCGGATAATCTGTTCCATCGAGCTTTACAACATCAAATTTGATGTATAGATCTGCTCTGTGGGGGTGTATAAATCCATCCCCTACATCAAGATCAACCTCAATTTCTGTGTTAGGTTGATTTAAATTTGCAAAGGTCCTCCTGTTTGGGGGGAATGATTGTAGCTCATAACTCTCAATATTTTCCATTGTATGTATTTTTATTTAAATGTTAATCTCTATGATAGCAGTTGTTGTGGCTCCAGCAAAATCAACTAATTCTTCTTTTTCATTAGTGACCATCAATTCAATATTATCTATTCTATTATGACACACAGGAAAATATAATGTTGGGGATGGATTGTAGATGATTGGCTCCATAAATTCAGAATTAGGTTTGAATGTTGCAATGATGCCAGTTTGTTTGTGAGTGCCTATGCCATTTGATTTGGTGATCATACCCTCAGCCACATTACAGTGAATATTCAGAGTCTCCATGGCTAAGAATTTAGGTATATTCATAGCAGTGTGTTTGATGGCCGGTTCAAGTTTTGTGTTGTTCTCAAAGCCTAACAGCTCTCCTATAGTACCCAGATCCACTGTTTCTGTAGCAGATACAATCTCTACTCTGTGAGTGACAGAATTTTGACTTAACACTACACCTCTGGGTAATTGAGCATTTAGAGTGGACAGATTATATTGCCCTGGAGTGATGACAATTTTTTGATCCCCTACTGCAATTTTGTTGTTGTGGTGTGTAATATTAGGGATCAAGTACATGCCATAAAATGCTCTGAGAGCTATTGTTTTGGGATACACTATGTCATCATGTAATTTGAGTTTCAATATTGAATTTTGGCTGGTGAGATGGAATACCCCCATGATGTTTCAGATACCACAAGGCTTTTTGAAAATCTTCAATTGATGGTTTATTTATTTGAGACATATATCTAAGAACTGATAAACACAAATGTCCGCAATTAACATCTTTGAAATTTTGAACACGGGCATTATTGTAATAAAGATTAGCTGAATTTAGATATTTTACTAAATTTTCTGGTGGAACACCTCCAAATGAATCAAACACAAATGCCTCATCTTTTAAATATTTAAGATAACAAATCCAGTGAGTGCCCTGATTTTTGTACTCATCCAAATTAACAATGCCACACTCTTTGTTGAGTGGTTGTTCTGGTAAAGAATCAGACATGTACACACCCCTAAAATATTTGATGCCCAGTGGCTTGATGAAAGCTTCAATATCTTGGTTTGTAAGCGGCTCTTGTTTTTTTTAAACTTACTCATGGCTCTCTTAACACCTTTGCCTTGTTTCTCCATGGCCAGGTTATGGCGCTTCAATTCATCTAATTCTGCCCTATTTTTCTTGGCATCTATTACTGTTTTTGCTATGGCAGCTGATCCCCCAGCCAAGCTCCCCACAGCCCCGAGAGCTGCTAAGATGGCAGGGATGGTAAATATGAATCCCCCCACATGTGATTTTTTTCTTGATTGCTGTAATTTTTTTAATTGGGGGGTACTAAGCAACAATTTCATACCATGTCCCTTTGCAAGACAAGAGCTTTTTTTCTTGCGCTGCTTTTTGGTCAAGAGACTATCAATAGTTTTAAGAGATTTAAGACCTGCATAAGGTATTTGATACATAACACCCTTGGCCTTCATTGTAGGTTTATTATATATATATTCACAAACCCCACCCCAGTTTTTGTTTGGTGCTCATAGCTATGGTGGTTCCCAATGCTGCTATTTTTTCACTTAAAGAAGCATCTTTGCTTACAAATCTACCAAATGCAGCCTCTTCTAATTTCTTGTCTGCAACATGTCTCTTGTCAAGATCAGAATGTGTGTTGTATGCTATGTCATGGTCTCTACAAGCAGCATCTAGGGGATTTACACCAGGATCACCTCTGTTTAATCTATGATCCAATTTTGTGCCTGGACCACAATACTGATAGCCTGGAATATGTAGTTCAAATGGCAGCTTGTTTATAATGTCATTAACCAACCCCCGACCCTCAGAAATATTCCAAAATTTGGGGGGTAGAGTATTAATAATTTTTATAAGATATCCAATCCCCTTAGGGTCATTCACTATAAAATTAGATAATTTGGTGCTTATCATGTCCATAATTCCAACCTTTTCATTGTAAAAATTGTGGTTGCCAGCATTTTCCTCCCCAGCTATCACCAATAACCTATCTACAAGTTTCCTGACATCATCAACCCACACAAATTCTTTAGGCAGGGTGTTGTATTGTTTGATTCCACTGCCAGTCTTGATCTGTGACCATATGGGCTTGATTAAATTATTGTATTTTGCCCCACTGCTAGACTTGACTCTTTTTTGTGTGGGATCATTGTTCTGGTATAGAGCATCTGATTTTATTAATATTTCTTTGTAATATTCATAATCTTGATCTGTATAGCTGCCAGGCCTTTTCCTAGTCATCAGTTCCCACAACCCAGGTGTGCCGGGGTACTTAACAAAAGCACCTTTTTCTCCGAGACGAGATTCCGAATAAACAATCAGATCATCCCCCATAAATGTTACTCTGAAATTGCCAATTCTATGTATGATGCTACCATCAAGCTCTGTGTCAGCATATAAGCCAAACACCTCATCTTTATTGTCTTTAGGTGTGGTTAAATATTTTTGAGCAAGAAGACCCAATTCAATAGGATCCTGTGTAGCTTCAATTCTTCTAGGAGCAATAGGACTAAGTGTATGAATACTGGAAAGTGGGGTGATTGGATAATCTAATATGTTCCTTGCAGCTACAGGCACAAGCTCTGTGATCAAATTTTGATTTTGCTCTGTAACAGTTTTGATATTTTTACCTAAATCACTAATAGCATCAATTATGGGCTGTTCTGTTTGTTTGTGTTTTTCATAAATTCCCCGGTTCTCTGATTTCCATCCCTTAAATCTTTTTACAAGATAATCTCTTAACTTAAGATCATCAATGATTGGCCTTTTCATGTTTATTTATTTATATTTCAATGTCTAGAAAATTGTTGATTTTATTTCTGTATTTGCCACTATTGGGTGTTCTTGTCATATCAATTGTGACAAACCCATAACTGTCCTGATTCCAGCAGCTACTGCAAAATTTAGAAAAATCATTGTAGCTCAAGTCCCCACCTACATATTCATCATGTATGTGTTTGAGGTTGGTATGATCTTGATGAAACACACATATAAAATTGCTGTTGTCTCGGATCAGTTGCTTGGGTATTTTTGAAAAAGTCTGTGCCAGGTAGAAGCAATCAATATTTTTGTGTCGGCCCTGTGTAAAGAAATTTCTAACCTTGTTTTGATTATCCAGTATAATGTCATCAAACACAACAACAGAATTATCGAGACAGTCATGGAGTGGCTTAACATCTGGTTCAAAAGTGGCAATATCCAATCCATCATATAGCTTCATCAGCTGCTGATATTTTAATTGTTCCAAGCTCTTAGAGAAAACATACAAGTGCCTGCTTTTCCAGTCTAACCAGTTGGGTGCCAATAAAAAATTATCAACCATTAGTGTAGTTTTACCACAAGCAGATGGCCCAACAATAAGACATCTAATATTTTCAGGCAGCAATTTTCCCTTTCTCTTAATCTGCTGTTCAGGTTCTGGCAGCCTTTTTATAACATCCCAGGTGCTCATATTATTATTTTGTTTGCATCGATCCAGCTGTTTTCCGGATGACCCAGCCATTTGACAAATAACTTGTTGCCTTTTCTGCGGATGATTTTTTCTATGAGATATGTGTCAGGCTGTTTAGTTTTGCTGAGCTCTTGTTCATAGAACCTGCCTTTGAGAATTTCTCCTCGGTGATCTTTTATTATATATGTGTTAAGGGTCCCGGGTTTAACTTGAACCACTGTAAATAATTCTGAGCTCCAGTTTCTTGTAAAACCTCTTTTGAATAAGTGCTTATATTTGCTGATTCTTACTTGATCACCCACCCTGTATTTGGCCTTTCTTATTGTTGTCTGATATCTTGGATAATAAACAGTGCTGATCAATTTTTGCTCATCAGATGAAGTTACTTCAGAGGGTTTCATGTTGATTGTGGAATGGACAGAATTGTTATATTTATGTAGAAGTTCTGGAAGAATATTAATCCATTTATAATTACCTTGAAGTGTAAATTGTTTATACATAAGATTTTTTAAGGTTCTGTTGAATCTCTCTACAATTGAGGCCTTGAGATCACTGTAACTCGAGTAATGTTTTATTGCCTGGCTTTTAATAAATTGTTGAAACACTGAATTATAAAATTCTTTGCCATTATCTGTTTGCAAATAGCGCGGGGATCTTCCACTCTGATTGATGATTGTCCTGATGGCTTCTGTAACACATTTTCCAGTTTTGGATTTGAGTGGCACAGCCCAGGCAAATTTTGAAAATGTGTCTATTACAGTGAGTAGATACTTGTAGCCCTTGTTGATTTTGTCTAAGTTTTTCAACTTTCCACTTGCCATTTCAATCAAGTCGCTCTGCCATAAATCATCTATGCCTTTTGTGACAACTGGGAGTCTCTTATAATTATGTCTGGCCTGTCTGTGTAATTCATCAACAATAATTTGTCTAGACATAATATGTAAACAAGAATATTGCAACTATAGGGTGTTCAGCAGCTGATACTGCAGGATTTTCTAAATATAATTTGTCCCCTATTTGTATTTTAAATTCCAGAGATCCATCATCTTCAACATATGCTGTTTCTAATGTGTTGGGATCTGTAAAATCCTCCAATTCTACACTGGTGATTTTCATTTTGTTCTCAGCATTTGTTATTGATAAGGTAGGGTAGTGGTGTGCCTGTGGCTGATGCCAATATTTGATCTTGATTGGTCTCAATATGCCCCCAACAAAAAATTGGTAATAAAATTGTGCAGGGGACAGCATATATATTTTGCCACCTGGTGTAAATGGTGAATCATATTCTTTGTTGGGGATGCTGTACAATTCAAGAATTACTGAATGTTTTGGATTCTCGATTATGCCTGTTATTTCCTTTTCTGCTGTGAGCAATCTGCTTGTTACAGATTCAAGGTGCTCATTGATGGTCCTAACAACATCATCATGGCCTGGCTTGATCTTTATGTCCACAACAAGTTTCTTGTATTGTTGCACAATCTCTTGAAGCTGGGTGGCAAAAACAGACAGAGCATTTGCTTGATTGGATTCCATGGTTCCTAGCTGTTGCTTGATATTAGCTACAATTTGTTGCAAATTTTCAACAACTGCCAATTTTGAATTTTGAGCAGTAAGATCATGGACCTGTCTTCTGATATCCTCAAACAGGGCATGCAGTTCATTAATATGTTGATTGGTTGGTAGAGTGGCCACTGTCTGAGTGAGTTGTTTGATCTCTGTTTGGATATTCTTGATATCTTCTGATTTCAATATGCGATTCACTGCCCTCTTAATATTTTTAAGTTCCTGTGATGTAGGAAGATTTGATACTGTATTTTGCAAAAATTCAAGTGCCAATTTTACATTATTTAATTCAGATGCATCAGCCACATTTTGCATAGCATTTTGGAGCAGGGCTATATCTGCCTGAGTGGGTGTTGATTGTTGTAAAATTTCAAGTTTTGTTTGAATATCATCAATCAAATGATGAAAATGAGATAGTTCAGATTCAGTGTTGAGGTTTTCAAGCTTTGTGATCTGTTGCTGGACACTGACAAGTGTATCTAAAATCCCAGGCAATCGGGATTCTAGTACATTTGCCAAATCACTTTGCACTGCTGCTATTGTACCTTCAAGATGGGTTATGGAACTTTGAATTTTTCCAAAATCTTCATATGTTTCAAGTTGCAGCTTAATATTTGCTACACTCCGAGTTATTGCATTCAAAGCATCAGAAGATGGCAAGTTGTTCATAAAATTTTCAAGTGTCTCAATTTTTTCTTTAACCTCGGCTATGGCATTGTTCAAGGGGTCCAGATTAGGTATCTGGAGTGATTGAATCTGTTCTTTTAGAGTGGAAATCACTAGATCAAAATCTTCTTGTGATTTTATGCTTTTGACAATTGTTTGGAGCTGTGCCTGGACATTATTTATTTGCTCTTCCAATTGTTGTTTCAATTGCTCAGAATTGGTGGCCTGGGTCTTAAATTTGGCTTGAAGAGCTGCTACAGCTTCTTCTAAACTTTGAAAATTATCTAATGTTGCCAGATCAGTATATTTTTGAAGCAACAATTTGAGTTCAGAATCAATTTTAAGAAGAGGGTCCATGCATTGTGATGGCAAATTTGTAATTTCTAATTGAAGACTGGCATTGAGTGTGGTTTGTAAAGCTTGTAAATCAATTCTTAATTTCTTGACTCTGACATCAAGCATCAGAATCTCATCACTGTGATCTTCATGTCTTTTATGGCCAAATATATCATTAGGCATTTTTGTTTTAGTGGTTATTTATTATAGAGTATCTGATTCTTAATTCTATAAAAAAGGGTATAAGCTTGTCATATGATCCAGGGACCTCAATATATAAGCAGTCACCAGCAGAAACAGTATATACAGTGCCAGAAACCATGTTTGAGTGCTTAATTCTGTAAATATTTCTCCCTACTGAAATCTTGACATCACCCTCAGGGGTTGTAATAAATTGCAATTGCCCACCTACAGGTAATTGGTAATGATTTAAATTATTGTTAAATATGTACAATATTTTGCATGTTTCATCATCAACATCTGTAAGTATGCTGTTCAGATGAATAATTAACAAGCCACTCAGTTTAGACAGCATATCAGGAGAGGGTTGTGGTGTTGGCAGCTCCATAATACCTTGTTTCTTGAACCCAAATAAGTTCATAGGCATGTTTATTTATTTCAAATCATGCTCTGTAATTGGGCATTGATTGCCATTTTTCAAATCACAATGCCCCCATGGTAAAGTATGTATGCCACATGATAAAATGCATCTCTTATCATCATGTGGGTCCAGAGCCACTTTTCTTACAACATTTGAAGTCAACAAGTGATCCACACTCTGAATTCTGGATTCTGATGTTTTGATTAAATTCTGGGATTTGAGGCAATTTTCATAATCTTCAAATTCAAGCTCATTTTCAACAGTTACTCTGCCAATACCCTTGGCCTTTTTGGCAACAGCGCCACTACATGTTTCAAAAGTGTACACCTTGGCACTTAACCCAGCAAATTTTACAATAACATCACCAAGTGTCTCATCTTTTAACTTGCCAGGCACCTTTTTGTTGTGGTGGTGTTGAATCTTTGTATGTTCACTGGTATCAAAATATTTAAACAATTCAGGCTGTAACATATCTTGATAAACATCTTCTGTTTGAATATCAAGAATAAAACTATCCGTGTCCATGTACATCAATTTTACACGATCACCATAAAAAGGTTTCAGCTCATCATAATACAATGTTAACATATGTAATTTGGACAAATCCAATATCACAGCCCCTACATAAATAGGTTTATCAAACTTAATCTTTGTTTTCTTCATGTTGAAAAGTGCCATGTGCTCATCATAAATTCTTCTATAATTGAAATTAGGCTTTGCAACCAATTTTTTGCTCAGGCTGGGGTCAGTAATTATTTTAACATCGGTATGTTTTCTGACATTTTCAATTGTTTTGCCATACACAGAATTGACCATCAATTTAAACAAGCCCTTATCAAATTGGCTCTTTGCAGATGTTCGAAGCTCTGTGTTTGTATCAATATATGGTTTCAACCATTCTGAGTGCCTGAACCTCAAAACTTTTCCAATTTTGGTCACTTGAACACCATGTTTCATCAGGAACTGGAGGTTTTTGTAATATGTGACATAGCCTTGTTTTGGCTCCAGAGTCATCATGAGCTTCTTCTGTTTAGAGCCAGGTGAGCACTGAACCTCAGGAATTGGGGGCAGATCAGAAACTTTGTTGTGTAAATAATCTGGAATTGTCAGATCAACCTCTAAGATTAGGCCATAGTCACTGTCATCAAAGTCCTGAAGATCTTCAATATTAAAATCTTCAACCCATTCAAGCCCTGCATATGGCAGTTTTTGCATCATAGCGTGACCATAGAGGCTGTTGGCATCTACATACACTATATGATTTGATGGCCGTGCTGGATCATAATCAGGCATATATTTGTTATTTGCTCTGGCATATCTCTGGGAACATTGCACCATCCCTCCTCTTATACATTTCTCCATAAACAGATACTTATCTTGATCGTGGATCAGATCCAAATGCATGTTAGTATTCAAAAACGTTGCAGACCATGCTAGACCTGGGGCACTGAAAAAATATATTGGATCCAGTCTATAATTTTGCATGGAAGATTTTCTGAATGCCTGCAATATATCAGCTAAGAGGGTCACATCAAGTTTCAAATATGCCATGTGATAATCACCAAATGTCTGGCAATTTAAATTGTTCCACATCAATTGGGCATGGTGATAATCTTCATCAGTGATTCCAGATCCTCTGATTTTGCTGTAAAACTCTTCTTGTGGTGGCAGAGAACACTCATCAAATTTAGAAAAATCTGTAACATACTCATATGGATATACACCCTTCCGCCTAATTAATTTCAGGTCCTGATTTGGAAACAAGGCACCTGTGATTTTGAATTGATCATCAGATAATTGGGTGGCCAGTGTAGCCAGGCTAGCAGATAAAATTCTGTAAGAATCAAGAAATCTTATGTGAATAGGAACACCATTAACTTTAATTATCTTGCTAATAGATATATATTTCTCATCATTTTCAGCTAAAATATTTAAATTCTGCTTGTCAAACCCCTCGTATCTGATCAGATGATGGAAATCATAATTGGATGCTCCATGGCAAAATATGGGGACAAATCTTGGTCTCTTGATCTTAATATTGCAGCTATTACACAGGGCCATTAAGAATTTACCATCTGTATGAGAATGGTGTTTCACCTTGATATTTGTATCTGAAAATTCAGAATCACATACCGGGCATTTTTCTGCATTGTTGAAATCCTCAATCTGTTTCTCTGTTAAAGGCAACATAGGCTTTGATTTTAATAAAATATTAGATGCTATGTCACGGCACTCATTTTCTATTCTATGTGCAAATATTTTGATGGCATCTGGTCCCATGTATAAGTGTGGCTCACTAGCTACACCATCCCGTATAACTATATAACAAAAGCTGGAAGGTTCATGTAGCTGGTATGGTGTAATTGAAGATTCTTCAGGATCTGGATTGCAGAATGCAAGAGGTTTGAGGTTCGATTCAAAATCACAGACAATATATGCTGGGTGCTCCAACAAGGCTTCAAACTTTTTGAATTTGCAATTTTCACTTGGATTGGGCATCACCATATGAACAGGTTTATGGTTGCCACAGTATTTCAGATGCTCAATTAACTTGTTTTTGGCAATTTCCGCATTTTTTTCCCGAACCCCATTCACCATTTTTTGACCATCAAATACACTTAAACATCTTCTGCACAACTTGAATATTGTATTGGATTTGTCTAGTTGTGTTCTCACTAAAGCTTCAAGACTGTGTATCAGAGTATAATGATATGTGCCATCCCCTTCAATTAAGAGCAGATCAATCGGAACAGCAGAATCATCATCAAATGTACTGATTCTGAGAGGTTCTATCAAGCAATTGCCACGGCCAGTGGAACAAGTAAATACATTAATAGATAATTGTTTGCCATTGATATCCCTGGCCTTTTTTTCAAATTTATCAATATTCTGAACAGACATTGGATATTCTAAACCCTCCATTGCCTCATCAAAATCATGTTCATGTTGTTTGTAATAAGTTATTCTCTCAGGATTCCTTGAAACTGGATACAAAGCAGCTAAAATACACCACAAAAAGCATTTCTGGTCATTATTTTTTATATTAACCACGGCTGTTTTGTTTTTGATATTGGCAGGTAATGGCACATATGTAGATCCTTGTAATGAGCTGAATTCAGAAAGATTAACATATAATTTGTGTGATGAACCGCATAGGCTCCATCCTGACTCTTTTGCCGCAAATTCAGAGTGTTTAATGTTCAATTGATCCATCAAACTGCTTATTATTTTGTCTGAATTTGCATTTGAATATACCGGTACAGTTTCTGTTATGTGGGGCTGTGTAAATTTTGTGCCATTTGGTTTCTTATATTGTGTAAACAATTTGAGGGACAGCTTATAAGAGCCATTTTGTTCATTTAGAATTGCCTGCACATCAGGATTTACACTGTTCAAAAAAGTCTCAATTCCACATCTTGGCTCTGATACAAAGCGATAATCCCTAAGTTGGGCATTAAAACTGCTATGGATAGGTGCATAGCGTGGCTGCTTTGCTGGTCCAGCATTAACAGGTGCTTCGTGCTTCCTTTTCAGACCAGATGTAGATGGTTGTGTTGATAACTGTGCAGAGCAAGTATCTTTATGTGTATATGTGAAGTATTGCATGCTATATTTTTTATGGCATTTAGGGCAAATTTTTGTGGGAGTTCTGCATTTGTCTGGGTTACAAATCTTTTGGTGTCTGGCCCAATTAGAGCTAAATATATTTTTATTGCATTGGTCACAATATTTTTGTTTTGGCATTTTTCTTGTTGTTTATTATATAAGATTATCTGGGCTTCAATTCAAAACTTTATGCTTAACAGTTAGGTAAGCTGTGTGATTTGTATATTTAGTATATATACTTAATATTAATAATATTAATATTATTATTAATTTTTATCCTCGGTTTTATTATATAATTTTTTGGGTTTTAAATCAAAACTCTATGCCTATCTTATGACAGGTTGTAAGGCCAATGGCCCACAAGTGGAAAAAAAGAATAAATATTGATTCACACTGACCGTCCGCAAATACCTGTACAGACATGCGTATCTAGAATAGCCTTGCTATGTATTGATTTTTGTATAGATTGCAACAAAACAAGCTGGATGTAACAAATATCAGATTTTCTTATACAAAATATTGTTCAATATATCTGAAATTGAATAATAAGAAATTAAACCAAACAGGCCTGTAAGTATGAGAAGCACTGTAAAAACACATCTGCTCTCCTCAGCCACTCTCACAATACTGGCTGATGCAATGCAAAATCTCTTTATATACCCCAAGCACAGATTAAAAATTCTGAAACAATAAACCAATCAGAATATAACACATCATCATATTATGTTATAATTAAGCAATTAGAAAACAATATATGGTTAATAATTTGTTGCATTGGATAATAATTTGTTGCACAGCATGATGCAATAGCTCTTGCATCATAATATTGGATAATAATTTGTTGCACAGCATGATGCAAGAGCTCTTGCATTGCATGTGTGTATGTGTAGGTATATATGTATGTATGTGAGAGGAGGAGGGGGAGGGGGGGAGAGAAGGGGGGGTATGTGTGGGTATAAATATGTATGTGTGTGTGGGTTTTTGGCTTAATTTGAAGTAAATCCAAAACAATATCAATTTTTAACAAGTTTATAGACAAAAATCTGGCTGATGCAATTTTTGTAAATATGGGCAAAGCTGCTTGAGGGGGGTTGATACTTTCCGAAGAGCATTTTTACAAAACTCTTGGGTTAGGCAGGGTGCTACACTAGAGCAAAAAACTCATATGAACATGTTGAGCAAGTTTTAAGTGTAGCAAATCTGCATGAGAAGAGCTCTTCTTTTCCGAAAAATTCCCGAGGGGCATTTTTCCAAAATTCTTGGGTTAGGCAGGGTGCTACACTTAAGCAAAAACTCATATGGGCATGTTGAGCAAGTTTTAAGTATAGCCAAAGCTGCTTGAGGAGGGCTCTTCCTTTCCGGCCCTGGTTGTAGTATCAATACCACTACTCCAACTCTATGTCGTCTATGCGGTTGCGACATACTGGAAAATAGATCGGCGAAGAGGGCGTGTAGATGATCGGTTCCATGAACTCAGAACTTGGTTTGAAAGTGGCTATGATTCCCGTCTGCTTGTGACTTCCTAATAATCCGTCCGAAGATTTCGTGATCATGCCTTCCGCCACGTTGCAGTGTACGTTCAGAGTCTCTATGGCCAAGAATTTAGGAATGTTGGTTGCTACGTGCTTGATGCCAGCTTCGAGTTTTGGGTGGTTGTTCTCGAAACCTAAAAGTTCTCCCATGGTGCCCAGGTCCACGGTCTCCGTCGCGGATAGGATTTCCACTCTGTGCGTGACCGAATTTTGAGAAAGGTATGTGCCTTTGGGTAATTGAGCTTGCAAAGTGGAAAGATTGTATTGTCCTGGCGTGACGACGATGTGTTCGCTTCCGACGCTAATTTTGTTGTTGTGCTGCGTGACGTTAGGTATGAGGTACATGCTGTAGAATGCACGCAGAGCCACGGATTTAGGATAGACGATGTGGTCGTGCAGCGTGAGTTTCAAGATTGAAGATTCGCTCGTGAGATGGAACACGCCCATCCTAGTGATGCTGTTTGAGGTTCCACAGTGCTTTCTGGAAATCCTCGATCGTAGGGTTATTTATTTTAGAGAGAAACGCGAGCACGGAGAGGCAGAGATGACCGCAGTTCACGTCTCCGAAATTTTGAATGCGTTCGTCGTTGTAGTATATGGAGGGTTTGTTCGTTTTCAGATAATGAATTAAATTTGTAGGTGGAACACCTCCGAAAGAATCGAAAACGAATGCTTTATCATCATTTTTGTGGTAACATATCCAATGCGTGCCTGGATTTTCTTGACCGTCCAAGTTGACTACTCCGCATTCTCTTCTTTTAACGCTTGAAGGTAACGAGTCGGACATGAAAACTCCTCTGAAGTGTTTGATTTGTAACGGTCCGATCAGAGATTCAATGTCTCGGTTGGTGAGTGCTGTTGTTTCTTTTTTTAAACTTCTTCATCACGCCCTTCCCCCCTTTCTTCTCCATGGCCAGGTTGTGACGTTTCTGTTCTTCCAATTCCGCTTTGTTCTTCTTCGAGTCGATGACGGTTTTCGCAATGGCGGCACTTCCGCCAGCCAAACTTCCAACGGCCCCCAATGCTGCCAGGATGGCGGGGATGCTAAATATGAAACCTCCGATCTTTTGCTGTTTCCGCGAACGCTGCAAGCGTCTCAATTGAGGTGTGCTGAGCAGCAATTTCATTCCGTGTCCTTTCGACAAGCAAGAACGTTTCTTCTCGCGTTGTTTCTTGGTGAGTAACCCATCGAGGGCACCTAGATTTTTAAGATTGGAGTATGGTATCTGGTACACGACACCCTTGGGCTTCATGTTGATGCTCTATGTGTTATTTTCACGGTATGTTATTTATATATATATTCTGAGATTTTTTCTTGTGTAGTTTTTTTACGGTATGTTATTTATATACCCCACCCCAATTTTTGTTTCGTGTTCATGGCGATGGTGGTACCCAGTGCGGCGACCCGTTCACCCAGCGATGCGTCTCTGCTCACGAACCTTTCGAAAGCTGCATGTTCCAATTTTTTGTCTGCTTCGTGACGTGCGTCCAGATCCGTCTGCGTGGTGTTGTAGGCGATGTCGTGATCTTTGCATGCCGCGTCCAACGGATTCACACCCTTGTCTCCTCTCTCCAATCTTTTCTCGAGTTTGGTACCCGGTCCGCAGTACTGGTAGCCAGGTAGATGCATCTCGAAAGGTAACTTGTTGATGATGTCGTTCACGAGTCCCTTTCCTTCGGCCACGTTCCAAAATTTCGGAGGCAGCGTGTTGATGATTTTGATCAGGTAACCTATGCCCTTGTCGTCGTTCACGATGAAGTTGGAAAGTTTCGTGCTGATCATGTCCACGATGCCAACCTTCTCGTTGTAGAAATTACGGTTGCCTGCATTCTCTTCGCCGGCTATCACCAACAATCGGTCCACGAGTTTCCTAACGTCGTCCACCCAAACGAATTCTTTGGGTAACGTGTTGTAGCGTTTGACGCCGCTGCCTGTTTTGACCTGGTTCCAAATCGGTTTGATGAGATTCCTGTACTTCTCGCCGCTGCTCGATTTCACCCTATTCTGCGAGGCGTCGTTGTTCTGGTACAAGGCATCCGTCATGATCAGAATTTCCTTGTAACTTTGGTAATCTTCGTCGGTGTAATCTTTCGGCTGCTTTTTGGCGACGAGTTCCCACAGTCCCACCGTACCCGGATACCTGTTCCAACTATCCTTGTCGCCTAAATTGACTTTAATGTCGTTGCCTTCGAAGGTCACCTTCGATTTCCCAATCTTCCACACCACACCGCCGCCTTCGCTGGTTTCCATGCTGGGATACAATCCGAACACTTCATCCTTGTCGAATTTCCCCGTGCTCAGGTAGTCTCGTGCCAAAAATCCCAACTCGATTTTATCCGAAGACGTGCTGCCTATGGCTCGACGTCGCGCCGGTGCATCCTTCAGTTCGAACGGCGTCGAAGGAATGCTCGAAATGGGCGTGGGTACGGCGTAACTTTTAGCTGCGAGCGGTACGAGTTCGTTGATCAAATTTTTATTTTGTTCCGTGACACTTTTAATTTCTTTACCTAGACCGCTGATGGCATCGATCACAGGTTGATCCTGACGTTTCTTCTCTTCGTAGAATCCGCGATTCTCGGATTTCCAACCTTTGAAGCGTTTCGCGAGGTAATCGCGAAGCTTGAGATTTTCGTCTTCGATTTTTCGTTTCGTCATGACGTTATTTATACACGTCGTTTCTCACAACGTTGCAACGTTTAGAAAGTCGTTGATTTTGTTTCTGTATTTTCCGTCGTTGGGTTTCCTCGTCATGTCGATCGTCGCGAATCCGAAATCGTCACCGTTCCAGCAAGTAGAGCAGCAGCGTTCCGAAAATTGATTGTAGTTCATGTCTCCGCCTACGTAGTCATCGTACGCGTGCTTGAGGTTGGTGTGATCTTGACGAAACAAACATATGAAATTAGCGTTGTCGCGTACTAACTGTTTTGGAATTTTGGAAAACGTTTGAGCTAGGTAGAAGCAATCCATTCCTTTGTGACGACCTTGCGTGAAAAAGTTGCGAATTTCATTTTGATTTTCCAGGATGGCGTCGTCGAACACAACGACTAAATTTTCACGACAATCGTCGAGTGGTTTTATTTCCGAGGCGAACGTTGCAATGTCCAGACCATCGTACAGTTTCATCAGTTGCTGGTATTTGGGTTGCTCCAAACTTTTCGAGAACACGTACAGGTGCCTGTTCTTCCAATCTAACCAATTCGGTGCGAGGAGAAAATTGTCCACGAGCAGTGTCGTTTTCCCACACCCCGAAGGACCTACGATCAGACAGCGGATGCTGTCGGGAAGCAACTCACCGTTCTTTTTTTTTTTCTTGTTTGACTTTCCGGATCCGGTAGACGCTTCACCACGTTCCACGTACTCACAAGATCACTTCGTTCGCGTCGATCCAACTCTTTTCCGGAAGTCCCAGCCATTTGACAAACAGTTTGTCACCTTTCCTACGCAATACTTTCTTGATGAGGTACGTGTCGGGGTGTTTCGTTTTAGAAAGTTCCTCTTCGTAAAATCTTCCTTTCAAAATCTCGCCGCTACTATCTTTTATTATATACGTGTGTCGGTTTCCGGGTAAAACTAGAACCACCGTAAAAAGTTCCGTGCTCCAATTTTTTGTGAATCCCTTCTCGAAGGTGCGTTTGAATTTGCTGATCCTCACCCGGTCTCCAATTTTGTATTTAGCTTTTTTGTTGTGGGTGTGTACTTTGGACAGTAAACGGTAGAAATTAAACGCTGCTCGTCGGACTTGGTAACGTCGGCTGGCTTCATGCCTATCGTTCTGTGTACCGTATCATTATAGGTGTCGACGAGTTCCGGCAGGATGTCGACCCATTTGTAATTTCCCCGAAGCGTGAATCGTTTCCACATGTGTGTTTTCAAGGTTCGATTGAATCTTTCCACGATGCTGGCTTTGATGTGACTGAAGGTCGAATAATGTCGAATGTCATGTTTTTGAATAAACTTTTGGAATACGGCGTTGTAAAATTCCTTCCCCTTGTCTGTTTGCAGAAACCGTGGTTGTCTGCCGCCGCTTTCGCGAAAAATTAATTTGAATGCTTCCGTGACGCATGTTCCCGTTTTCGCCTTCAAAGGTAGAGCCCATGCGAATTTCGAAAATGTGTCTATGACGGTGAGGAGGTACTTGTTGCCCTTGTTCAATTTATGTACGTTTTTCAAATTGCCGCTACTCATCTCCACGAGGTCGCTTTGCCAGAGGTCGTCGATGCCCTTGGTTACCACAGCCAAACGTTCGTAGTTACGGCGTGCAGGTTTATGCAATTCTTCGACGATGGCTTGCCTAGACATTTTTTTAGAGATTACGTTTCAAGAGAAGCAAAAGCGTGATGAGATTCAAAGAGGGTGGTACCTCGCTCGTGTTTTGAATGATCAGCTTATCGCCGGCACTCACGTCGAAAACGGTAAGATCTTCGTCATCCTGTATTTCATATATGTTGCGCGTTTCGTTCCAACGTGCCAGAGGAATGTTTCCTGCTTTCTGGACACCACGATTCGATATCAAAGTCATGGTAGGAACGCTAGCTTTTCTACCGTGAGACCAGTACGAAAATTCGTTTATCTGAATCGTGCCATCGAGGAGAAACTTGTAGTACGGATGATAAGGAAGTAACATGTACAGTTTGTTACCTTCGACGAACGTGGAGATTCTCTGTTGATTGGGAACGCTGTTGATTTCGATGGCTTGCAAGGTGAACAATTTGGCGAATTTAGTGTCGACGCCGAGCAGATTACTGTGAACTTGTCCGAGTTTATTTTCGATGGGCAGCAAATGCTCGATTATGGTATCCGTTACGGTAGAAAACGACGGTTTGATTTTCACTTCTACGTTCAACTGCTTGTAGTTTTCGTTGAGTTCTTGCAACTTGGCACCGAAAGAGGCCAGCGTCGATTCCTGCGTGGATTCCAGCACTCCAACTTGATCTCTGATATTGACGACAATGTTCTGAAGGTTCTCGACTTGATTCAATTTCGAGCTCTTCTCGGTAAGATCGTTCACGATCCTTCGCATCTCTGTAAACTGCGTGTGAAGGTCGGCGACGCTCTGCGAAGTGGGCAGCGTCGACACCAGCGAACTAATTTCGTCTCGAATCTGTTCCACGTTCGCCGTTTCCGTTTCTAGTCGTTTCAGCATTCGAGATATGTTTCTTTTCAAAGCGTGCAATTCTTTGGAGGTGGGGAGATTGGCCACCCTACTCTCGAGATCGCTCAATGAACTTTTGATGTCGTTCGAATCGGATAGTGCCGTCACCGCCGTTTTCAATTTTTCCAAATCTTCGCTCGAAGGCACGCTCGTCCGTAACGATTCCAAGTCACCCTGTATGTTGTCGAGTACGTGATGAAAATGAGCGAGATTTGTTTCGACGTTCAAATTTTCTAAATATTCGATCTTCTGCTGAACCGTGCTCAACGTGTCTTGAATGCTCGTCAACGCTCTTGCTTCAGCGTGAATATTTTTAATTTCTTCGTTGATCAATTCCAAGGACGCCTGAAGCGTAGCGATGGTGGTTTGAATGTGTTCGAAATCTCGATACGCCTCCAATTGAATTTTTAAGTTCGCGACGCTTTTACCGATGACCTGCAGTTCGTCCGACGATGGTAGGTTCGTCATTGTATCTTCCAAAGTCTGCAACTTGGATTTAATTTCTTCCAACGTGCTGGTGAATTCTTCTTGTAATTTGGAAACGACGACATGTAAGCGTTCTGCGTCTATATCGTTCACGACGGTTTGAAGTTCAGAGAAATTCTTTTCTATTGCGGAAGTTCGTTCTTCGATTTCGAGTTTCAATTTTTCCAAATCTTCATTTTTCGATTGAAATTGCTGTAATTTGGCCAAATCATTTTGAAGCGAATCCACGCTCAACTGTATATTTTGAACGTTGTCGTAAGAAGGTACGTCGACATAATTTTTTATCAGCGTCTTCAGTTCGGAATCGATTTTCAGAATGGGGTCGAGACATTGCGTTTGGAGCGTAGCGATTTCCGACTCTAAACTTTTGTTTAAGGTCTCCTGCAAAGCAATCAAATCGGTCCTCAACTTCTTAACTCGAATGTCCAACATGAGAATCTCTTCTGCGTGGTCTACACGCTTGGTGTTGCCGAAAATGTCGTTAGGCATTTTTGGTTAACGGTTATTTATAATAGGATAAACGATTCGTAATTCTACAAAGAGAGGAATGAGTTTGTCGTAATCTCCGAGAAGTTCCATGTAAAGATAATCTCCTGCAGAAACATCGTACGTAATAGTAGACCCAGTGTCCGGGTTCTAAGCCACCATCATTGGGGCTCGTGGGGCTCGTGGAGCTCGCAGTGTTGCCAACTGCTTACTCGAAAAAATCACCAAGGTTTTTGTTGGTCTAACCTAACCTAAAGCAAGGAGCTGGCAATCTTGCTTGAGAGTTCACAAACCGGAAGTGGGGCTCGGTGGGGCTCGCAGTGTTGCCAACTTTTTACTCGAAAAAATCACCAAGGTTTTTGTTGGTCTAACCTAACCTAAAGCAAGGAGCTGGCAATCTTGCTTGAGAGTTCTGCAACCGAAAGTGGGACTCGCAGTGTTGCCAACATCTTACTCGAAAAAAAACACCAAGGTTTTTGTCTTGGTCTAACCTAACCTAAAGCAAAGAGCTGGCAACTTTGCTTGAGGCTTGAGTTACAGTGCATAAAGCAATTTTTGGTAACCTACTGGTACTTTTACCATGGCCTTTTACAAAAAAGAGAGGAGAGAGGAGAGAGAGAGAGAGAGAGAGAGAATTAAACAACCGACAGCCTACCTACAACCTTTTTCTTCTTGGTCTAACCTAGCCTCAAGCAAGGAGCTGGCAACCTTACTTAAGACTTGCCTTACAGTGCATAAAGCAAAGTTGCCAACCTACTGGTATTTTTACCATGGCTTTTTACAAAAGAGAGAGGAGAGTGGGAAGAGTTAAACAACCGACAGCCTACCTACAGCCTTTTTCTTCTTGGTCTAACCTAGCCTAAAGCAAGGAGCTGGCAACTTTGCTTGAGGCTTGAGTTACAGTGCATAAAGCAATTTTTGGTAACCTACTGGTACTTTTACCATGGCCTTTTACAAAAAAGAGAGGAGAGAGGAGAGAGAGAGAGATGGGTGGATGGCAACACAGTATGTGTGTGCGTGTGTGTGCATAATATGTAGTATTATTAACTAGAGTGTGTTGGCAATTTACTTACAACTAAAAAAATAGAGATGTCAACGTTGCTGTAAGATGAAGAGAGAGAGAGATTTATGGCTGGCAACAGTGGTGAGCGAATGCATCTTATCGTAATTTTTTAAGTCCCCGGGGGACCAAATGTTTATATATTGTGACCTTTGTAAACCTCTCTCGGGGGAACGTTGTGCCACACGCGTGCGTGCCTCTTATTATTTCTGTATTGTGATGCAAACAAACAAATAATAATTGTTGTTTTTTAGGATACCTGGCCTCTATAACCTTGCCAGGAGTGCGTGGTGGGGTGGGTGAAGTCAGATTCAAAGAGAATGCCACGTGATCACTTTGATTCAATAGCTCCGTCTAGTTCGCTGCATTTTTTAACTGCACTCATGCGTCTAGTTGGTTACACGGTGCAACCTACCTTGTTGATTTTGGGTGTCATGTAGTGTATTTGGTGTCTGCACCACGTCTTGGAGAGGTGTAATATGTGGTGTGGTGTATGACCACGTGGTGAGTGGTTAACTAATCAAATGAACGTTTAAAGCAGCAGACAGGCATTTGTTGAATCTTCTGAACTTGAACACCGCTATTCGTCTACTTGGTTGAATGTTATTTTCTTTCACCAGCCTGACACCGGGATACACCTGCACTGCATCTAATGTCAAGGAAGTGCAGCGTACTAGACGAGGATATTAAATTGCTCTGTTGTAAATGAGATGCATGATGTTCTCTCGCAAGTTGTTAATATGAATTGATGTTACTGTGAAGAAACTGAAGGCAGAATAATGCCAATGCTATCTGGACTCGCTTAGTTAATTCAAGATAGTCGCGACAAACGTAAACGGGCTGTGCAGGACTTGGAAAAATTTTTTCGATTGATGAAAATTTGGTTCTATGATGATGACCTATACTAAATTTTTGGTATGGGAGGACAGAGGATACCGAGACTCGACCAACACACTAAACCCCAGACCTCTCTATGGCTACATGTTCGGAAGTTACGAGTGATTAAAAGTTTTGGGAGGGTGTGTGCAAACATCCCTTACCCTTGAACTCAGGACCACCAAACTTTGGCATACATACGCTACATCCCCAAAATCGACAAGGGGTGGTGTTTGGGGGAGATTTTTCGATTTATTTTCGCGCAATATCTCACCGTTTTCGAGTTATTTGCAATTTTTAATGCCGGACTTGGAAAGTAAATAATTATCTACCTCATCAATAAATTGAAATATAAAGGAATAATCATACTACATCTACGAAATGTCAATATCATGCTGCTGCTTCAGACAGAGGGGGGGGGGGGGTTCAACCATGATAACCTATGTTTATTTTGTTAGGAGCCAATGCTAGTGCATGTCTCTACGATGATCCTATCGAAAAGAAATTGACAATTGGCCCACCCTTGACCTCCAAATTTCGTACACGTACTCTACATCACCAAAATCAACAAGGGGGTCGACCCTATCTTCTGCACAAGTCTGACGTGTACGTCCTGTTTCGCGAAGAGTCGACAACCTTCCACAGCTGTTTGTATTATATTACATCAGATATTATATTGCATGAGTGAGTTGGCTGTGTGTATAAAGACTAGTTTCAGACATGGACGCGAATATAATGCCATGATAATTAGCTGCTGTCCAAAGTTATTGCATAACTTAAAATATTTATATATAAAAAAGGATATTTATTGTACTGTGCTTTCTAGCGAAGGTATTATTGTAAACGATATTGTTTGTAAATGTGGAAAGTTAGAAGCTCAATCCCCGGCCTATCAATGATAAAAAATTTCATCACGGACAACAACCAAAAAAAAAGGGTGTGCACGTCACAAAAGCATTGTCATATGGACTGACGATTATTATTTTTTTAAAAAAAAAACAGACCTAGTTACGATGGGTTATAACCTGTGCTGTCTTGCAATTGTTTTTGCTTATTTCAATGTCAGCGAGCGTGATATGAAACATGCATGCGAAGAAGGGAGGGAGATCATAACAAAATAATTCACACTTCGATTTCATTACTTTCGCTAGTCATGTTTCACCTCCTATCTAGAAGGATACTGGATGCTATTTTATTTGAAGATGGCTAAAAGCGAGGGAAGGAGAGAAATGTTACTTTTTACCTTTTTGCCTGTGTGTGACGAAAATAGTTTTACATGCATACGGCTGTATCGTGATCTGCTTGAATCATCATCACATCTGTGAGTTTTCAGTATTGCTGAATATATTTACATATCAACTAACGGTTATGAATTACGTAGAAATTGGCTTTTGTTAACGGTCCAGTGGCGAAGTTGGAAACAGAGAGCGGTCACATCAGACAGGTGCTCCTGGTATCTAAAGAAATGCCCCCCTCTTACAGAAAAAAAATGGAGTGTTAGAAAGGAAAGATGTTATACCCGAATGAACGGGGAGTCTCGAGCATATTCCAATCCTCATCTTCGCGTTCAGCTAACGAGGAAAAAAAAGAAACTTTACATATGGGGGACTCAACAGCTGCTGTACGGTATTGTCCATGGATGTTAAAACTTTTGTTTTTTTTCTGAATAGACGGACATATCAGTGTTGCAATCTCCAGATGAGACCGGAGCTTATTATTATTATTATTATTATTATTATTGTTTTGGACAAGGGGGATCAGATCAATGTATGGACTAAAACTTTTCTTTACATCAAAATAAAACAGAGGATTTTTTACTCCACTGCTTACTTATTATTGTAAAGAATGAGGTGCTGCGTCTTATTGTATAGTCTTCCAACAGCACACCTCGGGGCGTAAATTTCTGCTTCTTCATGTATGCAAAATGTACTTAACTTCTGTTGTGAAGCGAATGGAGAGTTTGTTTTGCTGCTGTGATTAAATACTAAACCAAAATCTTATTACATAACTTTGAAGTATATTTGTTAATACGATCTATATTATATCATCGCTATAGGTGGTCCATATTATGCACAGGAGAATTTTTAAAAAATGTCTTGTTTCTCGAACCTGTGACCTGCAGATTTGCTTTTGCTGGCAACAGAAACAGAAAATGGCACTATGTTATTCTATACTGATACAGGTATACTGTAATCATAACAATTTTCTAGTAACAAAACAACAACTATGTCGGAAAGAAATGGTGGGGGGTTTGTCTGTGTGGGGTCTTATTAACTACTTCACATCTGTACCCGCACAACTCATCGACTACAAAGCAACAATGTTAGGAAGTATGTGCATGGCCCCAAAAATACAAATTTAAAATCACTAATGAGACATGAACTCCCTTCACTGGTGTATATTTGAATATGCGAAAATGAGGTACTTTGAATAACCACAAAAAAGCTTGCAACGGTATAGAGAAGGGTCACAACTTCAAATTTTAGACGATTTTTCGTTAATCTGCAAAAGGCCAGGGCATACGGTAAATTGATTTTATTGAAAAGTATGCAGAAGCAGTGTTGGAAGCAGTTTGAAGACTGAAACGGCTATGGAAGAACACTTATTATAATGTTAATATTTCAGTATAATGTTTTCAGAATTGCTTTTCGATAATGTTCGATACTTAATTTAATCAATTGTTAGACAAAACACACATTCGAATTCAAGGACGGAAAATATGAACAGCGAATGAATGCTTTAGAGTAGATGTGATATTTAAAGGAGGTGATTATTTTTTTACTTTCTCAATTCAAAACAAAAATTCATGAATATTATTATCATTGAATGGTTGGTTAGGTGCTCGGTTTATCTTGTTCCTCCGAACGATAGATGGAATGTATACAAGCCTGTGCCTCCTAAGTTTATCGCGGCTATGAGGATGAATCGCGAAATGAAACGAACTGGAAACTTTCAATATATATATATTTTTTATAACATGCTTCACTAAGGAGGTCAAATGACAAGTTGGATTGCTATCCTTTTTATAACTTGTTAATTTTATTACGAACGAAGAAAGAATGCATGGCACTTAATGCTGTAATGTTATTGATTAGATCATCGTTTATCTTGTCCGCATCGATTAATCTCCTTATGTTCTTCTTCTTCGTCTTGTTGTTTTCGTCCATCTCTTCTGTTATCACAATCGAGACTTCTAGATTATCATTTCTTCTCCCTGAAATTTTAGAAATGTAATTTTTCATGATCATCCAAAGCCGGAGAAATTTCAGCAATGTCGATTCACTGATCGGCATGAAAATCCTCCCACGAGGGTGAAAGGGTGTACCTGATAGGTTTCGAGTCGCTGATTACGAATATCGCATTGAAAAAGTTCCAGCACGTAAGGTTTTTTTTTTAGGGGGCATTTTCCATAAAAAATTACCGAAGAATTGTATTTTTGTAATGGAATTGTTATTTTTTATGCTTGGAATGCATAATTGTGTATTTCTACCTCAATCCAATAATTGTTACTATATCCTAGGAACATTCTTTCCCCTGCCCCCACAACCCCCCCCGAAATAGAAGAAAATTCCAAATACACCCCACCCACTCCAAAAAAAAACAGTGAATTCTGCCACAACACACATTTTTTTGAGAATTCCAGATAAATGTCAAAACAAAAATGTGAATAATATTGCATTTTAACATTACTACTGGAAGAAATATTTTCACGATGTCCCATGAGCCATAAGTGACTGGCTCTAAAATAAATGGTATCTTACAATTTTTAACTATGTGTGACAGACTTATTTGTGTACATTGGAGTTCAACGTTTTATTTTCGTTACACTCTTTCTACACTGTCACCTCGGCTTCCTTCAAGGTAAAAAAAAACATAATCAAGTTGTGGTTATTCGTTGGCACCCCCCTGTCTAAACGACAAAAAGGATGTGGCTGGAAAAAGGTGCCAAGACATCCACTTCGTTGTCCCATGAAGCAGATATTTTACTTCCGAGGTGATCGTGGTGTAAGAGAGTTACTCTGTGTCTGTTTATATCGTTAAGGAAAAATATTTCTGCGTGAAATATTGACATTTGTGTTAAACCAACATGCCACGAACTTGCAAAAACTCGGTAGATTCATTCTGCTACATATATGGGGAAGTGGTCTTCAAGGAGCAAAGTAGGGCATTGTCACCGTTCCTAAAGACAGCGTACCACCTGTACTTTGGGTGTAAAGTCGGCGACCACGCGATTGGGCTCCCAAACAAAGTTGTAACTCGTGTGCGCGTTCTCTAAAAGGATGGTTGAAAGGTACACATAAATCGATACCATTTGCTGTACCTATGGTTTGGCGCAAGCCCCGGGATCATGTTGCAGACTGTTATTTCTGCCTGACCAATATTACAGGTTTCTGAAAAGGCACGAAGCATAAAATACAGTATCCTGACTTGGATTCTGCGAGTAGACCTCTCCCACATGATGTTGTTCTGCCTGTACCCATACCACCAGACTCATACACACTGAGCAGTGCTTCATCCGACGAAGAACCTGCGACTTGTCAGGATGTTGCACAATCTTCGAGTACGCATTCAGATCCCAATTACGCCCCAGTGTCTGACACTAAGGAACCACATGTGATAAGTCAGGAAGAACTGAATGATCTGATCAGAGACTTAAACCTTCCGAAGACCAAGGCCCTGTTGCTTGCATCACGACTTCAACAATGGAATCTACTTGACCGAGATGTGAATATATCGATGTACAGAAAAAGAGAGGTGAGCCTAGTTCCTAATTTTACAAAGGATGGTGATTTGGTGTATTGCAGTGACATTGCGTTGCTTATGGAACAACTGAAATTTGACTACATCACTGAAGAATTATCTCGGGAATCATAAGTCACCTAATTACAAAGACATTGTGGGCAGGTTAATTACTTCATTTCGTACCATGGGATTTAATATGTCCCTCAAGTTATATTTCCTGCATTGTCACTTGCACTTCTTCCCTCAACAGTACGGCTTGGGTGAGGTCTCCGATGGACACGGTGAAAGGTTTCATCAACAAATAGCTACCATAGAGAGGCGCTACAGTAGGAAATGGAGTGTGAATATGTTGGCCGACTTCTGTTGGAATGCGACACGCGAGACACCCTGTACAAATTACAAGAGGAGCAGGAACACCAATTGACATGCAAATGTTGAACTTTTACTCTTTATGTAGTTGTATCTGCTTGTTTTATATTGAAATTCTGATGATAGCATGCAATTTTATATGGGGGGAGAATAGCACCTTTGCGTGGTAATTGAAACCCGCCCCCACCCCCTCCCTCAAAACTGGTACGTCTTGGAGAAAAACGGGTTGCGGATTCGAACTCAGGAGCTCGAAATCTATAAGAATCACCTAATTTGGTTCATGGGAGCGACAAAAAGTTTAATTTTGCCGAACAGTGATTCAATGGATGTTGTCATCTTCATCGGATACAATTTTTGAAAATTTTATACATTACTTCCGGGGGCAGGTGGGTTAAAAAAACGCATTACCGAAGGTTACATGTTTTTTTTACTCTCTCTTGTTTGGCCGATTTTGAATTTGGGAGTTATTTTTTTTTATTTCGCCTTTCGCGACACGTTCGACTATTCGCTACAATACGTTTCAACCTTTTCTGTATAAACGTTTCAACGTTCTGGTAAACGTTTCAACGTTCTGGTAAACGTTTTAACGTTCCAGTAAGCGCGACTCTGGACGAAAACAACAAGACGAAGAAGAAGAACATAAGGAGATTAATCGATGCGGACAAGATAAACGATGATCTAATCAATAACATTACAGCATTAAGTGCCATGCATTCTTTCTTCGTTCGTAATAAAATTAACAAGTTATAAAAAGGATAGCAATCCAACTTGTCATTTGACCTCCTTAGTGAAGCATGTTATAAAAAATATATATATATTGAAAGTTTCCAGTTCGTTTCATTTCGCGATTCATCCTCATAGCCGCGATAAACTTAGGAGGCACAGGCTTGTATACATTCCATCTATCGTTCGGAGGAACAAGATAAACCGAGCACCTAACCAACCATTCAATGATAATAATATTCATGAATTTTTGTTTTGAATTGAGAAAGTAAAAAAATAATCACCTCCTTTAAATATCACATCTACTCTAAAGCATTCATTCGCTGTTCATATTTTCCGTCCTTGAATTCGAATGTGTGTTTTGTCTAACAATTGATTAAATTAAGTATCGAACATTATCGAAAAGCAATTCTGAAAACATTATACTGAAATATTAACATTATAATAAGTGTTCTTCCATAGCCGTTTCAGTCTTCAAACTGCTTCCAACACTGCTTCTGCATACTTTTCAATAAAATCAATTTACCGTATGCCCTGGCCTTTTGCAGATTAACGAAAAATCGTCTAAAATTTGAAGTTGTGACCCTTCTCTATACCGTTGCAAGCTTTTTTGTGGTTATTCAAAGTACCTCATTTTCGCATATTCAAATATACACCAGTGAAGGGAGTTCATGTCTCATTAGTGATTTTAAATTTGTATTTTTGGGGCCATGCACATACTTCCTAACATTGTTGCTTTGTAGTCGATGAGTTGTGCGGGTACAGATGTGAAGTAGTTAATAAGACCCCACACAGACAAACCCCCCACCATTTCTTTCCGACATAGTTGTTGTTTTGTTACTAGAAAATTGTTATGATTACAGTATACCTGTATCAGTATAGAATAACATAGTGCCATTTTCTGTTTCTGTTGCCAGCAAAAGCAAATCTGCAGGTCACAGGTTCGAGAAACAAGACATTTTTTAAAAATTCTCCTGTGCATAATATGGACCACCTATAGCGATGATATAATATAGATCGTATTAACAAATATACTTCAAAGTTATGTAATAAGATTTTGGTTTAGTATTTAATCACAGCAGCAAAACAAACTCTCCATTCGCTTCACAACAGAAGTTAAGTACATTTTGCATACATGAAGAAGCAGAAATTTACGCCCCGAGGTGTGCTGTTGGAAGACTATACAATAAGACGCAGCACCTCATTCTTTACAATAATAAGTAAGCAGTGGAGTAAAAAATCCTCTGTTTTATTTTGATGTAAAGAAAAGTTTTAGTCCATACATTGATCTGATCCCCCTTGTCCAAAACAATAATAATAATAATAATAATAATAATAATAAGCTCCGGTCTCATCTGGAGATTGCAACACTGATATGTCCGTCTATTCAGAAAAAAAAACAAAAGTTTTAACATCCATGGACAATACCGTACAGCAGCTGTTGAGTCCCCCATATGTAAAGTTTCTTTTTTTTCCTCGTTAGCTGAACGCGAAGATGAGGATTGGAATATGCTCGAGACTCCCCGTTCATTCGGGTATAACATCTTTCCTTTCTAACACTCCATTTTTTTCTGTAAGAGGGGGGCATTTCTTTAGATACCAGGAGCACCTGTCTGATGTGACCGCTCTCTGTTTCCAACTTCGCCACTGGACCGTTAACAAAAGCCAATTTCTACGTAATTCATAACCGTTAGTTGATATGTAAATATATTCAGCAATACTGAAAACTCACAGATGTGATGATGATTCAAGCAGATCACGATACAGCCGTATGCATGTAAAACTATTTTCGTCACACACAGGCAAAAAGGTAAAAAGTAACATTTCTCTCCTTCCCTCGCTTTTAGCCATCTTCAAATAAAATAGCATCCAGTATCCTTCTAGATAGGAGGTGAAACATGACTAGCGAAAGTAATGAAATCGAAGTGTGAATTATTTTGTTATGATCTCCCTCCCTTCTTCGCATGCATGTTTCATATCACGCTCGCTGACATTGAAATAAGCAAAAACAATTGCAAGACAGCACAGGTTATAACCCATCGTAACTAGGTCTGTTTTTTTTTTAAAAAAATAATAATCGTCAGTCCATATGACAATGCTTTTGTGACGTGCACACCCTTTTTTTTTGGTTGTTGTCCGTGATGAAATTTTTTATCATTGATAGGCCGGGGATTGAGCTTCTAACTTTCCACATTTACAAACAATATCGTTTACAATAATACCTTCGCTAGAAAGCACAGTACAATAAATATCCTTTTTTATATATAAATATTTTAAGTTATGCAATAACTTTGGACAGCAGCTAATTATCATGGCATTATATTCGCGTCCATGTCTGAAACTAGTCTTTATACACACAGCCAACTCACTCATGCAATATAATATCTGATGTAATATAATACAAACAGCTGTGGAAGGTTGTCGACTCTTCGCGAAACAGGACGTACACGTCAGACTTGTGCAGAAGATAGGGTCGACCCCCTTGTTGATTTTGGTGATGTAGAGTACGTGTACGAAATTTGGAGGTCAAGGGTGGGCCAATTGTCAATTTCTTTTCGATAGGATCATCGTAGAGACATGCACTAGCATTGGCTCCTAACAAAATAAACATAGGTTATCATGGTTGAACCCCCCCCCCCTCTGTCTGAAGCAGCAGCATGATATTGACATTTCGTAGATGTAGTATGATTATTCCTTTATATTTCAATTTATTGATGAGGTAGATAATTATTTACTTTCCAAGTCCGGCATTAAAAATTGCAAATAACTCGAAAACGGTGAGATATTGCGCGAAAATAAATCGAAAAATCTCCCCCAAACACCACCCCTTGTCGATTTTGGGGATGTAGCGTATGTATGCCAAAGTTTGGTGGTCCTGAGTTCAAGGGTAAGGGATGTTTGCACACACCCTCCCAAAACTTTTAATCACTCGTAACTTCCGAACATGTAGCCATAGAGAGGTCTGGGGTTTAGTGTGTTGGTCGAGTCTCGGTATCCTCTGTCCTCCCATACCAAAAATTTAGTATAGGTCATCATCATAGAACCAAATTTTCATCAATCGAAAAATTTTTTCCAAGTCCTGCACAGCCCGTTTACGTTTGTCGCGACTATCTTGAATTAACTAAGCGAGTCCAGATAGCATTGGCATTATTCTGCCTTCAGTTTCTTCATAGTAACATCAATTCATATTAACAACTTGCGAGAGAACATCATGCATCTCATTTACAACAGAGCAATTTAATATCCTCGTCTAGTACGCTGCACTTCCTTGACATTAGATGCAGTGCAGGTGTATCCCGGTGTCAGGCTGGTGAAAGAAAATAACATTCAACCAAGTAGACGAATAGCGGTGTTCAAGTTCAGAAGATTCAACAAATGCCTGTCTGCTGCTTTAAACGTTCATTTGATTAGTTAACCACTCACCACGTGGTCATACACCACACCACATATTACACCTCTCCAAGACGTGGTGCAGACACCAAATACACTACATGACACCCAAAATCAACAAGGTAGGTTGCACCGTGTAACCAACTAGACGCATGAGTGCAGTTAAAAAATGCAGCGAACTAGACGGAGCTATTGAATCAAAGTGATCACGTGGCATTCTCTTTGAATCTGACTTCACCCACCCCACCACGCACTCCTGGCAAGGTTATAGAGGCCAGGTATCCTAAAAAACAACAATTATTATTTGTTTGTTTGCATCACAATACAGAAATAATAAGAGGCACGCACGCGTGTGGCACATCGTTCCCCCGAGAGAGGTTTACAAAGGTCACAATATATAAACATTTGGTCCCCCGGGGACTTAAAAAATTACGATAAGATGCATTCGCTCACCACTGTTGCCAGCCATAAATCTCTCTCTCTCTTCATCTTACAGCAACGTTGACATCTCTATTTTTTTAGTTGTAAGTAAATTGCCAACACACTCTAGTTAATAATACTACATATTATGCACACACACGCACACACATACTGTGTTGCCATCCACCCATCTCTCTCTCTCTCCTCTCTCCTCTCTTTTTTGTAAAAGGCCATGGTAAAAGTACCAGTAGGTTACCAAAAATTGCTTTATGCACTGTAACTCAAGCCTCAAGCAAAGTTGCCAGCTCCTTGCTTTAGGCTAGGTTAGACCAAGAAGAAAAAGGCTGTAGGTAGGCTGTCGGTTGTTTAACTCTTCCCACTCTCCTCTCTCTTTTGTAAAAAGCCATGGTAAAAATACCAGTAGGTTGGCAACTTTGCTTTATGCACTGTAAGGCAAGTCTTAAGTAAGGTTGCCAGCTCCTTGCTTGAGGCTAGGTTAGACCAAGAAGAAAAAGGTTGTAGGTAGGCTGTCGGTTGTTTAATTCTCTCTCTCTCTCTCTCTCTCCTCTCTCCTCTCTTTTTTGTAAAAGGCCATGGTAAAAGTACCAGTAGGTTACCAAAAATTGCTTTATGCACTGTAACTCAAGCCTCAAGCAAAGTTGCCAGCTCTTTGCTTTAGGTTAGGTTAGACCAAGACAAAAACCTTGGTGATTTTTTCGAGTAAGATGTTGGCAACACTGCGAGTCCCACTTTCGGTTGCAGAACTCTCAAGCAAGATTGCCAGCTCCTTGCTTTAGGTTAGGTTAGACCAACAAAAACCTTGGTGATTTTTTCGAGTAAAAAGTTGGCAACACTGCGAGCCCCACCGAGCCCCACTTCCGGTTTGTGAACTCTCAAGCAAGATTGCCAGCTCCTTGCTTTAGGTTAGGTTAGACCAACAAAAACCTTGGTGATTTTTTCGAGTAAGCAGTTGGCAACACTGCGAGCCCCACGAGCCCCACGAGCCCCAATGATGGTGGCTTAGAACCCGGACACTGGGTCTACTCGTAATGTTAGAAAGCATCTTGTCGTGCTTGATTCGAAAAATATTCTTGCCGGTAGAAATTTTGATTTCGCCTGCGTTTTCCGGATTCACGGTGATTTGAAGTTTCCCGTCGATCGGAATTTCGTAGAAATGTAAATTGTTATTAAAAACATAAAACATCTTGCCCACATCGTCATTCAGTTTCGTCCAAATGCTGTTGAGATGAACAATCAGTTAACCATTGAGTTTAGATAATACGGAAGGTAAGAGGTTATTGAAATTTGGCGGTGCAGTCTCCATGTTGATCTGTTTGCGGAAGCCAAAGAGATTCATTGTCCTTGTTAGTTATTTAAGAATACGGTCAAAATTTTTTTTTTGTAATAACAGGCAAAGTTTTTTTTTGTTTGCTTGCGTCACAATACAGGCACGCGCGCGCGTGTGTGTGTGTGTGCGACACATTGTTCCCGAAAGAGGTTTACAAAGGTCACGATATATAAACATTTGGTCCCACAGTTGGAAAATTACGATAAGGTGCATTCATCCTTCAAGGATGAGAGAGTGCATTCGTCACAATACACGCGCGCGCGTGTAAAAATTATACACCGTGAAAAGCTACGACGAGTTGGAAACACTGCTGGTAGGGTTAACATACACCATAAAAGGCTAAGCCTCGCCCCGAGTTGGCAACACTGCTTGTGAGGTTAACATACACCGTGAAAGGCTTCAAAATATCATATAGTGGAATTTTTGTAGAGTGGGTTGGCAACACCGACGAGCATCAAATAATGATTTCGAGCCTCAAATAATGATTTCGAGCATCAAATGATGATTCGAGCCTCAAATAATAATTCAAGACTCGTCAGTGTTGGCAATTTCTATTTGTAGGTTAGCTTAGCCAGTAAAAGATCATATAGTGGAATTTTCTTCGGATGGGTTGGTAAAACCCAAGCCTCAAAAAAGGAACATCCAATAGAGTTGCCAAATGTAAAAAAAAGACAATAGGTCCCCCTCATAAAAAGCTACAGTAAAAACCCACAGTGTCGCCAACACTAGGCCCCCAACAGTGTTGCCAAACATAAAAAATACATGGACCCCTCAGGCCCTTTGATGAAAATTTACAGTGAAAAAACCCAGTAGGTTAACAACACTGTCAAAAAATCTACGGTAGTGTTTCCAGATGTAAACAGAGGGCAATAGGCCCCCCCTCATAAAAGGCTACAGTAAGAGCCCACAGTGTTGCCAACTCTGCCCTCAAAATATACATCATAAAAGGCTACGACGAGCCCCACATGATGATTCGAGCCCCAAAAGATTATTCAGAACCGGGGCACCTGTACTACTTAGTTTAAATCTCCTCCTATGTAGTCATCGTAAACATGCTTGAGATTAGTGTGGTCTTGACGAAACAAACAAATAAAATTAGCATTGTTTTGGAATTTTGGACAAAATTGGAGCTAGGTAAAAGCAATCCATTCTCCTGTGACAACAGTGAGTGAAAAAGTTACGAATTTCATTTTGATTTTCCAAAATTACGTCGTCGAAGACCACTACAGAATTTTCATGACAACTTCGAGTGGTTTTATTTCGGATTCAAAAGTTGCTCTGCCCAGTCCATCGTACAAATTAATCAGTTGTTGGTATTTCGATTGTTCCACACTTTTTGAGAACACGTACAGGTGTCTGTTCTTCCAATCTAACCAATTCGGTGCGAGGAGAAAATTGTCCACCAGTAACGTGGTTTTTCCACAATCGGAAGGACCAACGATAAAACAACGAATGTTATCGTGTAGCAAATCGCCATTCTTTTCTCTTTTAGTTTGACATTTGAAATCTGGTAAACGCTTCACAACGTTCCACGTACTCATAGAATCACTTCGTTTGCATTGACCCAAATCTTTTCCGGAAGTTTCAGCCATTTTACCAATAATTTGATATATTTTCTGCGCAATAATATCTCGATGAGATATGTGTCGGCGTATTTAATTTTATAGAGCTCCTCTTCGTAAAACCTTCGTTTCAATATTTAATCGCGACTATCCTTTATTATATATGTATGACGGTTTCCGGGTAGAACACGAACTACGATAAAAAGTTCCGTGCTCCAATTTTTTGTGAATCCCTTCTAGAACGTTCGTTTCAATTTGCTGATCCTCAGCTGGTCTCCAACTTTGTATTTAGGTTTTTTGGTCGTGGAACTGTACTTTGGACAATAAACTGTAGAAATGAAACGTGCCTCGTCGGATTTGTTAACGTCGGAGGGTTACATGCTTATCGTTCTGTGAACTGTGTGATTGTAATCGTTTACGAGTTCCTGTAGGATGTCCTCCATTTGTAATTTCCCTGAAGCGTGAACCGTTTCCACATGCGTGTTTTCAAGGTTCGGTTGAAACGTTCCACTATGTTGGCTTTTATGTGACTGAAGGTTGAATAAGGATGAATGTTCTGTTTGCGAATGAATTGCTGGAATACGGAGTTGCAAATTCTTTTCTGTTATCCGTTTGAAGGAATCGAGGTCGTCTGCCTCTTTCATCGAAAATTGTTTTGAATGCTTCCACTACACATGTTCCCGTTTTGGTTTTTAGAGGTAAATCCCATGCGAATTTTGAAAATGTATGTATGACGGTGAGGAGGTACTTGTTGCCCTTGTTGATTTTATGTAAATTTTTCAAATTACCGCTGCTTACTTCGACAGATCACTTTGCCACAAATCGTATATGCCTTTTGTAACAACTGATAAACGTTTGTAAATGCGACGCGCTGGTTTGTGCAACTAGTTCACTTTAGCCTTCCTAGACATTGAGTGAGATTTTTCGTTTGAAGAGAATGACTAACTTGATTGGATGGTTCGATGGCGGCACTTCACTGGTATTTTGAATAAAAAGTTTATCTCCAGCGACAACATCAAGCTGTAAGATATTCATCCTTATGTATTTCATATACAGAATGAGTTTCAGCCCAGTATGCTAAAGGGATATTTCCTGCCTTCTGGACTCCGTGCTTACTTATTAATATCATTGTAGGAACTACGATCTGTTTTCTATGAGTCCAGTATGAAAATTCGTGTATTTGTATAGTAATGTTGATTGAAAATCTGTAGGTTTACGTGGGCTTAATACGTACAACTTGTTGTCCTTAACGAACGTGGAAGTTCTTTGCGGATGAGGTATGCTATTGATTTCGATAGCTTGCAATGAAAACAATTTGGCAACTTTAGTATCGATAATAACAAGATTACTGTGAACATATTCCAGTTTATTTTCTATGGGTAACAATTGCTCGACGATAAAATCAGTTATAGACGTAAATGACGGTTTGATTCTTATTTCAACATTCAACTGTTTGTAGTTTTCGTTCAGTTCTTGCAACTTAGATCCGAAAGCGGCTAACGTCGATTCCTAAGAGGCAGCATTGGTTTCCAGAACACCAACGTGTTCTCTGACGCTGACGTCAATTTGCTGAAGATTTTCCAATAGATGCAATCTGGAACTTTTCACAGTAAGATCGTTTATTATGTTTCTCATCTCCGTAAACTGCGTATGGAGATCGGTCACACTCTGCGATGTTGGTAACGTGGACATCATGTCACGAAGCGAAGAAATTTCATCCCGAATCTGTTCTGTATTTGTCACTTCCGTTTCTATCTGTTTCCGTATGCGTGCAATATTCATTTTAACGGTGCGAAGTTCTTGCGATGTGGGAAGACCACTTACCGCGTTTTCAAGTGCTTTGATACTTTCCACGTTACTAGATTCGGACAATAGCGACACCGCTGTTTTCAACTTCTGTAAATTTTTGTTCGACGGAACACTCGTTTGCAAAGTTTCGAGATCATGCTGTATATTGTCCAAGACATAATGAAAATGGTTGAGACTAGATTCAACGTTCAAATTTTCTATCTTTAATCAACCCCAAAGACACTTGAAGTGTAGCAATCGTAGTTTGAATGTATTAAAAATCCTGGTACGCCTCTAACTGAAGCTTAATGTTCGCTACGCTCTTACAGAAAACTTGCAATTCGTCGGAGGAAGGTAAATTTGTAATGGTATCTTCCAAAATCTGCAATTTACTCTTAATTTCTTCTGTTTGAAGCTTCTCTTTGATAGAATCACTTTCGATCGTGGAAAATTTATCACGTAAGTTAGAGATGGTGTTATGTAACTGTTCAACGTCAAAATCATCTTTAATGTCGCCTATCAAGTTTTGAAGTTCGGACAATTTTTTTTCTACATTGGAAGTTCGCTCTTCAAGTTCAAGTTTCCATTTTTCTATATCATTCGTTTGAAGCTGCTGCAATTTGACCAACTCGTTCTGAAGCGAACCAACCCTCAACTGTATATCTTGCACGTTGTCAACCGACGGAACGTCAACATAATTTTTTTACAAAGATATCAGTTCAGAATCTATTTTGAGAATACGGTCCAAACATTGAGACTGAAGACTTGCTATTTCCGACTGTAGACTGGTGTTGAGTGTATTTTGCAAACCTATCAGATCGCCCCTTAACTTTTTAACCCTGACATCCAGCATAAGAATCTCGCTGGCATGATCGACGTCCTTCGTGTGTCCAAAAATATAGTTAGGCATTATGGTTATTTATTTATTATCGGGTACGTGATTCTCAATTCCACGGAGAGGAACGAGTTTGTCGTATTCTCCCAGAAGCTAGATGTACAGGCAATCGTCGGTGGAAACGTCGTTCGTGGTGGAGGAATCCATCTTATCGTACTTGATTCGGTAAATGTTCTTGCCGAAAGAAACCTTGATTTCACCCACATTCTCCGGATTCACGAATATCTAAAGTTTCCCACCGATCGGAATCTTGTAGAGATTGAGGTTATTGTTGAAGATGTAAAATGTTTTACCAACTTCGTCATCGTATTTTGTCCAAATGCTGTTCAGGTGAATGATCAATAGGTCATTCAATTTTGATAATATGGAAGGCAAGAGATCGAAACTTGGTGGTGTAGTTTCCATGGTAATTTGCTTTCTGAAACCAAACAAGTTCATAGGCATGCTGGTTATTTTATATATATGTAATATGAAGTGTGTGGTGGTGCGAGGAAGAATGTGTGCTTTTTTACGTGCATTGAGTGCAATTCTTTCCATCTTTTAAACGATAGTGTCCCCAAGGTAATGTGTGAATCCGACACTCGAGGATGCATCTTTTATCATCACGAGGATCCAAGGCTACTTTACGCACTTTGTTTGTGGTGATGATATGATCAACGCTTTGGATCCTTTTCTCGGCTCTCAGTATCGGCGACAATGCGTTAGGACTCTCGACGTAATACTGAAAGGTAAGTTTGTTCGCAACTGTATTTTTGCCTCCTCCTTTAGCTTTCTTCGTGACGCTACTCTCTGTTCTTATCGCATACACTTTTGAACGCAAGCCAGCAAACTCAACAATAATATCACCATTGCTTTCATCTTTTAATTTCCCGAGAACCTTCTTGTTGAGAGAAGGAATTTCAAATCTGTTCAGTTGGGGGTAGGAAGAATTATCAAAATAATCAAACATATCAGGGTGTTTCAAGTCTTCGTATAAATTCGGTGTTTGTATGGAATATATAAAACTGTCTGTGTCTGTGTACAAAAGTGTGATATTATCATGGTACAGTGTGTCCGAGAAAAAATATACCAATAATGAATTTAAATATCTCAACAATCGTTAACGACAGAAATGTCAAATAACCTTTATTTGGAAGAGAAAATCATAGAATTTTTTTAACCAAAGAACAAGAAAAAAAAATCACCTTAGTAGATCTCAATGTGTGCTCCTTTAGTGGCGCGACAAACATCAAGGAGGTATTCAACCTCCATCCAAGTGTTCTTCAACATTTGATGAGTGACGGAGCCACATACTTCGATAATTCTTTCACGGAGATCATTGAGGTCTTGCACAGGTGTTTGGTAAACCATAGTCTTCACATAACCCCAATGGAAAAAGTCCAAAGAAGGCAAGTCTGGTGAGCGTGGTGGCCATTTAATGAGTCCACCCCTCCCAATCCAATTACCAGCGAAATTGTTATTAAGGAAGTTAGTAACACGACGGGCATAATGTGGGGGGGCCCATCCTGCTGAAACATGTACCAATCAGGTATACGAGGTACAGCATACTGTTGCAACATTTGCAGGTAACTTGCACCTGTAACTGTAGCTTCCTCAAAGAAAATGGGCCCAATTACGGAATCTCGTGTCAAACGACACCACACATTCAACTTGGGGCTGTCGCGATCATGTTCAACAAGTGCATGGGGATTCTGCTCACCCCACATTCCACAGTTATGCCTATGCACTTTTCCGGAAATTTGGAAGGTAGCCTCATCTGAAAATGTTACGCGTGTCAGGTTTTCATTGTCATCATCAATGCGTGATAGCACTTCACTAGCATAATCAAACCTAGCGGGTTTATCACTGCACTTTAGTTTCTGAAGAAGCTGTAACTTGTAGGCGCCAAACCTTAACCTTTTATGTACGATATCATGTACAGTAGAACGTGGAATTTGAAGTTGAGAACTCGCACGTCTCACAGATTTACGCGGACTTCTCTGGAAAGCTTCCTTAACTGCAACCACTTTATCCTCGCTCACACGCTTCCGACCACTACCTTTCTTCATCAACAAAGACCCTGTTTCCAGCAATTGTTTATGCCATTTAACAATGTAATGACGTTCTGGTGCTTCCTGTCCATATTATTGCCGGAATCTTCTTTCTACCTTTACAGGAGACTTCAATTCTGCAAACCAAAAGAAGCACTCAACTTTCTGACGAACAGTAAACGGCGCCATTGTACAGACTACTCACGAACAAAGCCGATTATGTTACGATTTTTTCCCTTCTGGTAGTAAAAAAAATCATTTCTTCCCTCTTCCAAATAAACGTTATTTGACATTTCTATCGTTAACGATTGTTGAGTTATTTAAATTCTTTATTGGTATATTTTTTCTCGGACACACTGTATAATGGTTTCATAACATTATAATAAAATTCGAACTTCTGAAGCTTCGACAAGTCTAAAACCGTAGCTAAAACATAAATCTGTTTTCTCAATTTTATTAATTTTATTTCGAGATTAAGAAGTGCCAGTTCATCTTTGTAAATCTTTCGTGATTTAAATCTAGGATCAGCCACCCACTTTCTACATTTATTTTTATCTGAAATCAATTTTATGTCTATATGCTTTCTAACATTCTCCATTGTCTTTCCATATACCGCGTTATTCATCAGCTTGAAGAAATATTTGTCTAAATCTGAAGTGACGGCAGTGCGATGTTTGGTGTTAACGTCGATATATGGGCGCATCCATGGCGAATGTTTAAACTTGAGAACCCTTCGAATTTGAACTAAAACCCCCTTTATCTTTTAAAATTTGAGATTCTTATAATGTATGACATATCTTTCTTTAGAGTCAAGAGTCATCAGAAGCTTAGTTGAACCGAATCGGGTGGACATTTGATTTCGGGAGTCGGAGGTAAATCTGAAAGCATGTCGTGGAGATGGTCGGGGAATTCCAGATCCATTTCTTCGAAGAAACCACATTCCCTGTCGTCGAAATTTTGTATATCTTTTGATGCAGAATCCATCCACTAAAAACCACCGTAGGGAAGTTTCTGTATCTTTGAATAACTATACAAATTATTCACATCAAGATAAAATATGTAATTGGATGGTTGATTTTGATCGTATTGATTCTCAGACATATGAACGTTGTTTGCTTTTGGGTGTCTCTGCGAACATTGAACCATTCCACCCCGTATCCCCTTTCTATGAAGAGAAGCATGTCTACATCCGATATCAATTCGAGTTTGATTTTTGTTTGGAACAACATGGCCGAACACGCCAAACCAGAAAAACTGTAAAAATGTGTAGAATCCAACTTGTAAATATTCCCTGATGTTTTCCCGAATGCTTGAAAAACATCGGCGAGTATTGTTACGTCTAATTTCAAGTATGCGTTGTGATAATCCCCAAAAGTATTGCATTTCAATTCATTCCACATTAATTTGGAGTGCTCATATTCTTCATCCGTAATATCTGAACCTTTGAGTCGACTGTAAAACTTTGACCTTGGCGGAAGTCATTCATCCTCAATCTTGGAATGGTCGGTCACATACTCGTAGGAGATACACTCCTTTACGTCTAATAAGTTCTATATCTACGTTGAGGAAACTAGCTCTAGTTATATTGAATTGATCGTCGGTAAGTTTGTTCGTGAGAGCGACCAAGCTAGCAGAGAGAAATCTGTATGAATGTAGAAACCTCATCTCTATGGTTTCTTGTGTTTCTGAAATCTAAACTTTCTTACTTATAGAGATGTAACGTTCTTCATTTTGAGCATGAATTTTTTTTTGTGTATCATAGCCGAGATGCTTAACCAGGTGGTGAACATCATATTCGCTGCCGTTGTGGAAGAATATGGGGACGAGTTTGGGTTTTTGAATTTTTAGATTACATATATTACATAATGCCCCGACGTAGCTTCCGGTGTAATGATCGTGGTGGAATACTTTTCTGTTATCATCAGTGAAATCTGATTTGCAGACCGGACAGACCACAGTGGATCGTGAATTTGCAAATTGGTAGCGCATAACGGAAGCATTGATTTCGATTTATTCAACACGCTACGAATTTTCCCAACTTCTTCGACCATCTTTTCAAAGAAGTGTTTGATTACATTTCGTTCTCGGTATACGTATGGTTTGCTGCTTCCCTGATCACGCCACACAACAACGAAACCAAAACTAGAAGCCTCGTGCAGCTGGTACGGTGTTGTGGAAGCAAGTTCGCAGTAGGAAAGCGGTTTAAAAAAAACCTCAAAATCAGCAATAATTATGGCCGGATGTTCAAGCAAGGCACTATGCACTTTGTCCTCTTCTGATTTTGGTATTAACATTCGAGCTGGTCTGTTGACTCCACAATATATTTTATGGTCGGCAAGTTTTTCAATAGCAATTTGACGTCCGGTGTATTTTCGGTAGTTGAGTTATTTTTTATCATTGAATGTAGTTAAACACCTTGGACAAACCTCGATGTGGTGTTTATACTTGGTTGTTTGGCTTCTGACCAAGCGGGAAAGTGAACGAATGAAGCAGTAGTGACGGACATTTTCGTTGGAAATAATATGCAGGTTGACGTCATCAATATTGCTTATTCTGACGGAACGTACGACATGCTTATCTGATGTAAAGAAATACACATTGATTGCCAAGCGTTTTCCTTCTGCATCTCGTGCCTGGTTTTCAAACTTCGTTATATCTGATATTGCCACCGGGTATTCGATGCCAGACATGGCATATTCAATCTCATCAACACATTGCGTATAATTAGAAACCTGCTCTGGATGATTTGTTTGATCAACCGGGTACGGAGTCGCCAAAACGCACCAAAGAAAGCACTTGTTATCAATGTTTTGAATGTTCAGCACGGCTCTCTTATGTTGAATGTTCGGGGGAAGAGGCACGTAGCTGGAAGCCGAAAGAGGTGTGAATTGGTTTAGATAAACGATTAAAGTGTGAGGCCTACCGCACAATGACCAACATGACCCCCTACCCTCGAAATCGTCGTGTTTCTTAACCAGTTCGTTGGAAAGATTGGAATAGAAGTCCTCCAAATTATCGATGTCTGCCAAATGATGAACCTGGTGTTTCGTTCTGTGATAAAAAAATATTCGTTGTGTCATCGGGTTTCTCGTATTCAGAAAATATATGGAATTGTTTTTTAATTTATCTTTCAGAATATTTATTATAGATGTTTCTGTTTCTTGAGTGAAACTAGGAATATCATATCCTGGTTCCGACGTGAAAGAGAAATCCTTGAGCTGGCCGTTAAATGCAGACCTTATTGGTTTATGTTCATTTGATAACTTAATTTGCTTTGAAGTAGAAGCTTCAGTTCCTGAATTATCAACTTTCCTTTTTGCTACTTGTTTGCAAATTTTCAGATGCCTATTTCGATTAGGAATGCTAATTACCTTTTCGCATTGAGGACAGGGCTTAGAAGGTAACAAACTATTTTTTCTCGAACCTGTTTCGCTACACCTCGCCCTATGTACTGATAAATTCGCATCGCAGAAGTATCGCATTCGGTTTTATTACTTTTACGAGTGAAACTCGTCGATTCCATATTTTTTAATACGATTTCACACAAATCAAAAGTCAAGTAAAAAACGATAGAATTTGCATGTACGTTATTTATAGAGAATTTCTCGGGACAACAAGTAAAATCCGATGATGTAAGAAATTTAATTTGGTCGAATAAAATAGGAAACACCTTTAAACTTGAAATAGTTTGTTGAAAAACAAGTTAAAGGACTATGATCGCAAATACTATAGAATTTGCAGGTATGTTATTTATATATAATTTTTTGGGCAGCATACAAAACACCAGTGGGAGCTGATATTCGGTCTGATCGGAAGAAAATGAACTCCCTATAAAAGCGTCTAAACATCTTCGAAAAGACTCTTTAAACTTGAAATAATTGGATGAGTATGACTATTAATGTTAGGATTGAACAATGGTTACAAGAATGGTGAACTTTGCAAGTATGTTATTTATAAAATATTTTTTTAGAGACGGCACAAAACACCGGAGGTAGCTGATATTCCGTCAGGTCGAGACAACACACTAATTCACTATAAAACACCTAAACACCTTCGAAAAACGATTGCAAACAAGTTTTTGCGCAATAGTAACAAGGAAGGTGAAATTTTAAGGTATGTTATTAATATAGAATTTCTTGGGTACAACACGTAACGTCCGATCAAGTCAAAATTCAATGTGGTTGAAATCACTAGGAAAAACACATGAAACACATTCAAATGACACTTTACGTGGCTTTAAAACAAGTTAAAGGACTATGGTCGTAAGTACGATAGAATTTTCAGGTGTGTTATTTATATAGAATTTCTTGGGGACAACAAGTAAAATCCGATCAAGTCAAAATTCAATTTCTAACGTGTTTATATATTTCTTTTAAAAAAATGCAAAATATGCCTTGGAAATTCAACCAACCTATCTAAATATATTGGGGAAACCTCTAACTATTGTCATTTACGAACTTTTAATTGCCGTCTCTATTGTTATTTTTCACTCAATTGTCAAATTGACCATAACCAAAATTACCACAAGGAGATGGCGGTTCCTAAATGACAATTGTTAAAGACATATTTTAGTGAAATACGCAGTTCGTGTTGCCAGAAGACCTTCGTCGTTGCAAGTCACCTAACCCATTCACTAAGAAAAAAAATGTTGACATACTGAAAAAAAAAGATTTCAACATCCGAGATTTGCTCTGTCGTCGCCTATTAAAATTCCTTGATCCTTCTGATATGTTTTTTTAAAAAAAAGCATAAAAACCCATTCGTCATCAACCCGTCGAAGAAGAAGCAGGTGGTGGTCAACGATCGCACCAACATCAAAATAGTGTGCGAATTTCACAATCCAATCCCCGACGACACCGTGTGCAGCGTAATCCTGGTAGCAGAAAAGTCGTTCGTCCATGATGCCAAAATCGAGACGGTCACTGAACAGTTTTAAAAATTCGCAAGTAGCAAAGTTTTCATTTCTTGCACCATTTAGAAAAATTGTAAATTAGAAAAAGAACACAAGTAGCATCATCAAGACACCAATATTATGCTTGTGAATATATATATATATATTTTTTTTAGGTGCCGAAAATTCCGTTCCTATCACACTATGAAAATAAATATGCAACATTCCACATTGTTATTGCCTGTAAAAAAAAACATCAATCACACTAGAATCGATAGCACGGAGATCCTCTGTGAAGAAAATAAAGAATCCATGAAATTCTACAGTTGCGTTGCCGATAGAACTGTGTTGGGATATTTTTTTATTTGGGAGTCATAAATTTTTTTCTTAAAAAGAGCACGTTAAGTTTCCATTTTTTCCTGCAGGTTAATTTATCCCATGGAAGACTGCAAAAAAAAAAAGTAATGTTTTTAGAGTCGCTAGTTTAGTTTAACCCGTGACAGAAACCCCATGAGGTTTAAACACATCGTAAAAAGTCGTGGGCCCCAAAAAATACATCGTAGAAGATTACTCTGAGGGCCCTTCGTACTTATGATGAAATTCGCACGTTCGTACTTATGATGGCGCAGAACTGTCTGTTTCCACGAGAGCTCATACCGTTTCAAACTACTCGTGAAAGATCGTAAAAAAATATAGGTTACGTTATATCACGTAAGATCGTGGCATACATACAAAGGATAAGATGGAAAAAATCTAGTTGCGGTGAAAATTGTACTGGAAAGTGTAAAATCCACAAAAAATCGTCATAATATGAGACAACTGAGACTAAATCCATAGAAATAAAGGGTTACCTACAGAGGATTGCGTTGAAGCGGTAAATATACACTACTCACCCTCGATTTTTTTAGATTATCTGTTGCTAAGTGTGAAGAAGGAAATTCTGGAGCGGGGAAATAAGTATTTAGTACTGTACAGCCGTTTATAGTTGAGATATAGCCGTTTGAAGTTGCGAGGTGGAAGTCTACTTGTGGCCATGTTAGTTACGTAGCACCCGTACTCTACTTGCGGCCATGTTAGTTTCGTAGCACCCGTACCGATCGATGTATTTGAAAGTCGGGTTTTCAGGGCTGACAAATGTCTTGAAAATTCCTGTCAAAATTACCCGCCGATTCCGGGCTCCGACCCTGGGGTAATTAACCTACCGCCTGCAACCGTTATCGCGGCTCCGCATTTCTCTGTAAAGTCCCTTTGGAAGGCATGTTAGAAACTGCCCGGAGCAAATTGCCCAACGCTATTTTCCGCACTGAAACATTATAAAGGTACCAAGAAAATAAACATCATAAGGTAACTATCCTCTTTATCCCTAGGCCAGGCACTTGCAGATCGAAGTTAAAGTTGAAAGTCGTAAGTCGTAGGTTCAAAGTCTTTGTTGTTCTTTTCCACAGAATACTACCCTCCCCGTACGTTCCATCATATAACATGTCGCAAATTATCCCATCCCACAAGTCATTCAGAAAATACAACCCTTCCCTTTACGGCCTGCAGTTGCAAAAGAAAAAATGTGCACGATGTTCGAGAAGATAACGTATTTACACGCGCTGAAGATACCGTTCAACAATATGTTAAACGATATTCCTCATCGCGTCTCACAATAACATATCGCAAATTATACCATTCCACAAGTCATGTGATATGAATCCATAATGGAAGCCCTGGAAAATCGTATGAACGTTACGTAGGTAAGGAATTTAAATATTAAAACATGTAAATTTCGTAGCACGTAGATCTCAAAAAATTACTTTCCGCGTTACAGAATTTCTTTCTTTACACTTAGCAACACATAATCTTCATAAAAATAAAGAATTCCTTGCGAAATCGAGGGTGAGTTAAGTGACCACGGAGCCTGAAAAACGAGGACTGAGCGAAGAGGATTCGCATAGTAAACAAACTGAGCTTGTGGCTTGTCAAACTAATAATGCAAATTCAAATCGAAGATCACGAAATGTTAAATTTTGGGCTGGTGCACGAAGTGAGAAACGTCCTGTTGGTTCTTCCGGTTATGATTCATCTGATAATGAAGTACAGTCAACGTCAAAGATAATCGTAGGCCAATTGCGCATTGCTATTTTCACTACTTTTTATTCTACATCCTGTGTTGTTTTAAGGAATGAAACTATATTGGTTAAAAACAGATATTGTTCTCTGCTTATTGACGTCTTTATTTCAATTCGTTGTCATCAATCACATTGTGTAATTCAAACGGAATGAAAATGGTGGTGGACAATTCGCCTATTGTTTCTGTCGCCGTTGGGTGTACCTACAATTACTAAATGTAAATCAGCTCAGAACGCTACTCGTTTAAGAACTGATTTTACCTATAGGCCCTCCAATACATCTTATTTGTGGGGTCGTCCATCTCGTGACGAATCACATGCTCATTTTACTACACATCCGTTGACCAATAGGGACTTCGCACTTTCGGAGAATACAGGCAGAGTGCATTACAAAGAATCCTGTTCTCCTAACCATTATGATTATCGCAGTCCTCTAAATGCCGGTTTTCATAATGAAGCTCAATGTTGTAAGACGAAACCTTATTCAAATATTCCAAGTTTACAAATGTATGATCAGCATATACCTTCATGTGAGAAATCAATATATACTGTGGCTCGTAACACCAATGCTACAACTTCAATGAGTCCGATGTTTTGTAACCAAAATTACATTGCCAGAAATTGCATTTTGAATGATCCAATTAGCATTGCTTCTAGGGATTCTGAGTCTCAAAATTTTGGATCAAACAATTTTTGTAAACCTACATGTATAAATATCAATCCTGATGTTTCTGCTGGAAACCCATTTGGAAAATGCATGGTTAAAGTTATTCGTGTAAATGAACTAAGCCAGGTACCACTCTTTGGAGATGACGTCTCGAAACAATCAGCTAGGGAGTTTATAGACCAGCTGACAACAATGTTAAATTTAATTGGTGTATCTTCTCAATATCGCATGCAAGTTATTCACAAATGTTTCTGCAATACAGCAGCGTATTGGTTCAATAGTGAATGGCGGAATTTCTTATCACATGATGATTTTGTATGCAAATTTCTTGAACAATTTGCTTCGAATGATTTGTTAGAAAGTCAACTGGGAGTTTTGCGTTCTCGTAAATACAATATACCTTCTGGTTTATCATTAGAAGCATATGCACTGAAAGTGTATTCCTCTTATTGTAACCTTGTTGAAAAGCCTAACCAAGCTGAAATAAGAGTAATTCTTAAGCAATTACCAGAAACAGTGGGCTGCCACGAAATTTCCAACCTTAACACAGAAACTCAGGACAATAGACTTAGATTCTAGAGATAGAACCAAATCTTTATCACTTCCTGGTGATTATATGATCGAGGAGTACAACTCGAATAAGTTCGGGAAATCTAGACAGTTGTGAGGCAAGTGTCTGTAGAAAATAAATCCAGCAGTGATAAATCTACACAAACTGTACCTTCAGAGAGATTTATTGGCCAATCAGCTGATAGGAATCTCAGAAACAACTATATGCAATACGGATCTAACCAAGAAGGGTTTAGAGGACAATGTGATGATCGAAGTTTGTACTGTCATAATAACAGTCAAAGAACAACTACTCAAAGAACACTAACAATGGTAATAGTACAACGAGATACAACAGAAATAGAATATTTCAAAGTCCGCACAATACAAAATTGCTAGGTGACTCCATTAACACTAACTGACAGATTTCAGCAAGGAACAATGGAATGAAATGAACTGCAATTATATTAGTATAAATCAAGAATGTTCTACAGTAACTAATGTTACTAATGGGAGCCCTGAGAGAACATTAAACAATTAAGGCGAGGAAATGCGCTCCAATTCTCCATCCCAAAGGATGACCACATGGGGATTACTTGTGATTATGTTTTTTACCTTTTGTATGTTAAGTCTTGTCTCGGTGACTTTAATAGAGTTAAATATTTAGGCGTTGATAAAGAAGGAGTTTTACCTGCCGAATTTCTGCTGGAGTGGTTGATTCAGAGCCTGAGTGGACTGTTACAGATAAATTAACTCATGTAACCTTTACTTGAAGCACCAGAAATACAGGGAAGAATTTGTGACATGTTTCTTAATTGTTTAATTGACAATGGTAGTCAATGTAATTTATTGGCTTATAAGGTTTGGATCACTCTAAGTTCTTTATTGCAAAGTATAAAGCTGGAACCAATAAAAGGAATACAGTTAGCATGTTTCGCGGGTGAGCAACGCATAAAGATTGTAGGTTTCAAATATGTCATTATGCAGTTAGGAGATGAATTTTTCCACGTTGGTTTATATGTAGTTAAACAATTACACGCCGATTTGATCTTGGGAGCACCATTTTTGTGGCAGTATAAGGGTATAATTAATTATCGTATGTCAACTGTAGACCTAATTAATTCTAGTGGTAAGGAAGTATCGGCTCCTTTTGTTTCAAGCTCAACAAATAATTCTTGTTCATTAAATTCTATAATTAGATCTTGTAAAACTTTGACATTTGAAACTTCTCAGCTAGAATATTGTGAAGCTGGAGTAGCTGATAAATTTTTAATTTATTACTAAAGTATCAAGATGTGTTTACGGACAATCTAAACTCAGCCAAAGTGGAACCTTATGACATACAGCTAGATAGGAATAAACCTATAGTCGCATCTACGTATCCTATTCCATTCGCTAGGCGAGATTACATGGATAAAGAATTAAAGAAATGGAAACATGGGAGTCATTCATGAAAGTACTTCCCCATACTGGAATCCTATCCATATAGTTCCAAAGGCAGGTGGATTATGGCGTCCAGTTCTTGATTTCAGGAAGCTCAACGAACAAGTAATTTCACCATGACACAGGTTGAACTTTGAACCAAGTTTGAGAGGTGCAAAATTCTTTTCGACGATTTACCTAACTTGTGGGTATTTTCAAATACCACTAACACCTAGATCTTTTAAGTTCACAGCTTTCTCCTATCGTGATGTTTTAATGGATTTTTTTGCCTTTTGGTATAATGAGCGCTGTCAGTGTCTTTGTCGACAGAATGCATAAAGTATTTGGCAATGATACTAGTTCATTCCTTATTGTGTATGTGGATGATATTCTGATATTTTCGTCATCACTGCAAAGTAATTTAAAACATTTGAATATGTGTTGAAAACTTTGAAAGAAGTAAATATGTCCATCGAAGTGCACACTTTGTAAAACTGAAGTGAAGTTTCTTGGTCATATAGTATCAGGTAAAACCATTGCTGTACATCCAGAAAGAAATCTAGTAATAACTGAATATCCTACTCCAACAAATATAAAGGCGTTAAGGAATTTTTTAGGAATGGGAATTTGGATAAGAAAATTTGTGGATAAGTTTGCAGTGATTACTCCATTATACGATTTATTTAGAACGAATAACAAATGGAAGTGGAATGAAGCACATCTCCAGACATTTAAACGTCTGAAGGAATTGGCTTTGTCTCCGGAGATGTTAGCTCAACCTAATTTGAACAACACTTTAAATGTAAATACTGATTGTAGTAAATAGGAATCAGTGGAGTGTCATGGCAATACTCTGATGATGGTGAAACATTGATTATCCAGTATGCTACCAGAGTTATGCGAGGTTCAGAATTAACATATTCTGTACATAAAATAGAATGCCTTGCCATCCTTTTCTCAATGGAGAAATTTTCAATATACCTATTAAAATTCCTTGATCCTTCTGATATGTTTTTTTTTAAAAAAAAACATAAAAACCCATTCGTCATCAACCCGTCGAAGAAGAAGCAGGTGGTGGTCAACGATCGCACCAACATCAAAATAGTGTGCGAATTTCACAATCCAATCCCCGACGACACCGTGTGCAGCGTAATCCTGGTAGCAGAAAAGTCGTTCGTCCATGATGCCAAAAACGAGAGGGTCAAAAAATTCGCAAGTAGCAAAGTTTTCATTTCTTGCACCATTTAGAAAAATTGTAAATTAGAAAAAGAACACAAGTAGCATCATCAAGACACCAATATTATGCTTGTGAATATATATATATATTTTTTTTTTAGGTGCCGAAAATTCCGTTCCTATCACACTATGAAAATAAATATGCAACATTCCACATTGTTATTGCCTGTAAAAAAAAACATCAATCACACTAGAATCGATAGCACGGAGATCCTCTGTGAAGAAAATAAAGAATCCATGAAATTCTACAGTTGCGTTGCCGATAGAACTGTGTTGGGATAATTTTTTATTTGGGAGTCATGGATTTTTTTCTTAACAAGAGCACGTTAAGTTTCCATTTTTTCCTGCAGGTTAATTTATCCCATGGAAGATTGCAAAAAAAAAAAAAAGTAATGTTTTTAGAGTCGCTAGTTTAGTTTAACCCGTGACAAAACCCCCATGAGGTTTAAACACATCGTGAAAACTCGTGGGCCCCAAAAAATACATCGTAGAAGATTACTCTGAGGGCCCTTCGTACTTATGATGAAATTCGTACGTTCTTACTTATGATGGCGCAGAACTGTCTGTTTCCACGAGAGCTCATACCGTTTCAAACTACTCGTGAAAGATCGTAAAAAAATATAGGTTACGTTATATCACGTAAGATCGTGGCATACATACAAAGGATAAGATGGAAAAAATCTAGTTGCGGTGAAAATTGTACTGGAAAGTGTAAAATCCACAAAAAATCGTCATAATATGAGACAACTGAGACTAAATCCATAGAAATAAAGGGTTACCTACAGAGGATTGCGTTGAAGCGGTAAATATACACTACTCACCCTCGATTTTTTTTAGATTATCTGTTGCTAAGTGTGAAGAAGGAAATTCTGGAGCGGGGAAATAAGTATTTAGTACTGTACAGCCGTTTATAGTTGAGATATAGCCGTTTGAAGTTGCGAGGTGGAAGTCTACTTGTGGCCATGTTAGTTACGTAGCACCCGTACTCTACTTGCGGCCATGTTAGTTTCGTAGCACCCGTACCGATCGATGTATTTGAAAGTCGGGTTTTCAGGGCTGACAAATGTCTTGAAAATTCCTGTCAAAATTACCCGCCGATTCCGGGCTCCGACCCTGGGGTAATTAACCTACCGCCTGCAACCGTTATCGCGGCTCCGCATTTCTCTGTAAAGTCCCTTTGGAAGGCATGTTAGAAACTGCCCGGAGCAAATTGCCCAACACTATTTTCCGCACTGAAACATTATAAAGGTACCAAGAAAATAAACATCATAAGGTAACTATCCTCTTTATCCCTAGGCCAGGCACTTGCAGATCGAAGTTAAAGTTGAAAGTCGTAAGTCGTAGGTTCAAAGTCTTTGTTGTTCTTTTCCACAGAATACTACCCTCCCCGTACGTTCCATCATATAACATGTCGCAAATTATCCCATCCCACAAGTCATTCAGAAAATACAACCCTTCCCTTTACGGCCTGCAGTTGCAAAAGAAAAAATGTGCACGATGTTCGAGAAGATAACGTATTTACACGCGCTGAAGATACCGTTCAACAATATGTTAAACGATATTCCTCATCGCGTCTCACAATAACATATCGCAAATTATACCATTCCACAAGTCATGTGATATGAATCCATAATGGAAGCCCTGGAAAATCGTATGAACGTTACGTAGGTAAGGAATTTAAATATTAAAACATGTAAATTTCGTAGCACGTAGATCTCAAAAAATTACTTTCCGCGTTACAGAATTTCTTTCTTTACACTTAGCAACACATAATCTTCATAAAAATAAAGAATTCCTTGCGAAATCGAGGGTGAGTTAAGTGACCACGGAGCCTGAAAAACGAGGACTGAGCGAAGAGGATTCGCATAGTAAACAAACTGAGCTTGTGGCTTGTCAAACTAATAATGCAAATTCAAATCGAAGATCACGAAATGTTAAATTTTGGGCTGGTGCACGAAGTGAGAAACGTCCTGTTGGTTCTTCCGGTTATGATTCATCTGATAATGAAGTACAGTCAACGTCAAAGATAATCGTAGGCCAATTGCGCATTGCTATTTTCACTACTTTTTATTCTACATCCTGTGTTGTTTTAAGGAATGAAACTATATTGGTTAAAAACAGATATTGTTCTCTGCTTATTGACGTCTTTATTTCAATTCGTTGTCATCAATCACATTGTGTAATTCAAACGGAATGAAAATGGTGGTGGACAATTCGCCTATTGTTTCTGTCGCCGTTGGGTGTACCTACAATTACTAAATGTAAATCAGCTCAGAACGCTACTCGTTTAAGAACTGATTTTACCTATAGGCCCTCCAATACATCTTATTTGTGGGGTCGTCCATCTCGTGACGAATCACATGCTCATTTTACTACACATCCGTTGACCAATAGGGACTTCGCACTTTCGGAGAATACAGGCAGAGTGCATTACAAAGAATCCTGTTCTCCTAACCATTATGATTATCGCAGTCCTCTAAATGCCGGTTTTCATAATGAAGCTCAATGTTGTAAGACGAAACCTTATTCAAATATTCCAAGTTTACAAATGTATGATCAGCATATACCTTCATGTGAGAAATCAATATATACTGTGGCTCGTAACACCAATGCTACAACTTCAATGAGTCCGATGTTTTGTAACCAAAATTACATTGCCAGAAATTGCATTTTGAATGATCCAATTAGCATTGCTTCTAGGGATTCTGAGTCTCAAAATTTTGGATCAAACAATTTTTGTAAACCTACATGTATAAATATCAATCCTGATGTTTCTGCTGGAAACCCATTTGGAAAATGCATGGTTAAAGTTATTCGTGTAAATGAACTAAGCCAGGTACCACTCTTTGGAGATGACGTCTCGAAACAATCAGCTAGGGAGTTTATAGACCAGCTGACAACAATGTTAAATTTAATTGGTGTATCTTCTCAATATCGCATGCAAGTTATTCACAAATGTTTCTGCAATACAGCAGCGTATTGGTTCAATAGTGAATGGCGGAATTTCTTATCACATGATGATTTTGTATGCAAATTTCTTGAACAATTTGCTTCGAATGATTTGTTAGAAAGTCAACTGGGAGTTTTGCGTTCTCGTAAATACAATATACCTTCTGGTTTATCATTAGAAGCATATGCACTGAAAGTGTATTCCTCTTATTGTAACCTTGTTGAAAAGCCTAACCAAGCTGAAATAAGAGTAATTCTTAAGCAATTACCAGAAACAGTGGGCTGCCACGAAATTTCCAACCTTAACACAGAAACTCAGGACAATAGACTTAGATTCTAGAGATAGAACCAAATCTTTATCACTTCCTGGTGATTATATGATCGAGGAGTACAACTCGAATAAGTTCGGGAAATCTAGACAGTTGTGAGGCAAGTGTCTGTAGAAAATAAATCCAGCAGTGATAAATCTACACAAACTGTACCTTCAGAGAGATTTATTGGCCAATCAGCTGATAGGAATCTCAGAAACAACTATATGCAATACGGATCTAACCAAGAAGGGTTTAGAGGACAATGTGATGATCGAAGTTTGTACTGTCATAATAACAGTCAAAGAACAACTACTCAAAGAACACTAACAATGGTAATAGTACAACGAGATACAACAGAAATAGAATATTTCAAAGTCCGCACAATACAAAATTGCTAGGTGACTCCATTAACACTAACTGACAGATTTCAGCAAGGAACAATGGAATGAAATGAACTGCAATTATATTAGTATAAATCAAGAATGTTCTACAGTAACTAATGTTACTAATGGGAGCCCTGAGAGAACATTAAACAATTAAGGCGAGGAAATGCGCTCCAATTCTCCATCCCAAAGGATGACCACATGGGGATTACTTGTGATTATGTTTTTTACCTTTTGTATGTTAAGTCTTGTCTCGGTGACTTTAATAGAGTTAAATATTTAGGCGTTGATAAAGAAGGAGTTTTACCTGCCGAATTTCTGCTGGAGTGGTTGATTCAGAGCCTGAGTGGACTGTTACAGATAAATTAACTCATGTAACCTTTACTTGAAGCACCAGAAATACAGGGAAGAATTTGTGACATGTTTCTTAATTGTTTAATTGACAATGGTAGTCAATGTAATTTATTGGCTTATAAGGTTTGGATCACTCTAAGTTCTTTATTGCAAAGTATAAAGCTGGAACCAATAAAAGGAATACAGTTGGCATGTTTCGCGGGTGAGCAACGCATAAAGATTGTAGGTTTCAAATATGTCATTATGCAGTTAGGAGATGAATTTTTCCACGTTGGTTTATATGTAGTTAAACAATTACACGCCGATTTGATCTTGGGAGCACCATTTTTGTGGCAGTATAAGGGTATAATTAATTATCGTATGTCAACTGTAGACCTAATTAATTCTAGTGGTAAGGAAGTATCGGCTCCTTTTGTTTCAAGCTCAACAAATAATTCTTGTTCATTAAATTCTATAATTAGATCTTGTAAAACTTTGACATTTGAAACTTCTCAGCTAGAATATTGTAAAGCTGGAGTAGCTGATAAATTTTTAATTTATTACTAAAGTATCAAGATGTGTTTACGGACAATCTAAACTCAGCCAAAGTGGAACCTTATGACATACAGCTAGATAGGAATAAACCTATAGTCGCATCTACGTATCCTATTCCATTCGCTAGGCGAGATTACATGGATAAAGAATTAAAGAAATGGAAACATGGGAGTCATTCATGAAAGTACTTCCCCATACTGGAATCCTATCCATATAGTTCCAAAGGCAGGTGGATTATGGCGTCCAGTTCTTGATTTCAGGAAGCTCAACGAACAAGTAATTTCACCATGACACAGGTTGAACTTTGAACCAAGTTTGAGAGGTGCAAAATTCTTTTCGACGATTTACCTAACTTGTGGGTATTTTCAAATACCACTAACACCTAGATCTTTTAAGTTCACAGCTTTCTCCTATCGTGATGTTTTAATGGATTTTTTTGCCTTTTGGTATAATGAGCGCTGTCAGTGTCTTTGTCGACAGAATGCATAAAGTATTTGGCAATGATACTAGTTCATTCCTTATTGTGTATGTGGATGATATTCTGATATTTTCGTCATCACTGCAAAGTAATTTAAAACATTTGAATATGTGTTGAAAACTTTGAAAGAAGTAAATATGTCCATCGAAGTGCACACTTTGTAAAACTGAAGTGAAGTTTCTTGGTCATATAGTATCAGGTAAAACCATTGCTGTACATCCAGAAAGAAATCTAGTAATAACTGAATATCCTACTCCAACAAATATAAAGGCGTTAAGGAATTTTTTAGGAATGGGAATTTGGATAAGAAAATTTGTGGATAAGTTTGCAGTGATTACTCCATTATACGATTTATTTAGAACGAATAACAAATGGAAGTGGAATGAAGCACATCTCCAGACATTTAAACGTCTGAAGGAATTGGCTTTGTCTCCGGAGATGTTAGCTCAACCTAATTTGAACAACACTTTAAATGTAAATACTGATTGTAGTAAATAGGAATCAGTGGAGTGTCATGGCAATACTCTGATGATGGTGAAACATTGATTATCCAGTATGCTACCAGAGTTATGCGAGGTTCAGAATTAACATATTCTGTACATAAAATAGAATGCCTTGCCATCCTTTTCTCAATGGAGAAATTTTCAATATACCTATTGAGCAGACCATTTGTAACTCATTTTGACCATCAATCACTTTCTTGGTTAAATTCAGAAAGAACGTTAAATCCAAGGCTAAATAGATGGGCTCTGAAATATCAAATTATGATTATACAATTCAGGACGTTAGTGGTTCTACAAATACGGCCGCAGATGCGAGAAGTAGATATCCGGTTAAGTCACAAAACAATTTGTTTCCTTCCACTTTATATGTAAACTGTATAGATATTAATTTAATAGAATAAGAAAACGTATCTTATTGGATAAAAGTACAACAAAACGATGAATTGTGTCAACGTATAATTTCTATGTTAGACAAAGGTGATGACCATTTCGAGATTAAGGTTATATTTAAACTACATAAAAATATATTGTTTTATAGATCTACAAACTCGAACCATTGGAGAGCTTTTGTACCCGAAGCAGCCGTCAAGAAAGTTTTATATGAACAACATGATTTAGCTGCCTATTTTGGGTGTCCTAAGCTTTACAAAAACTGTTTCAAATTATTTTTCTGGCCTAAAATGAGAGGAAGTATAAAGTCATATTTAAGTGATTGTGTGGAATGTGCAAGGACAAAACAAAAATCACAACATATTACCAAAGAGGAGCTTCACGTGATTTCTTTCAAATTACATCAGTTCCTATCTTTAGACTTGATTGGTCCATTGCCATTATCTCAAGGATATCAACATATTCTGACTATTGTAGAATTGACCAGCAAATATGTTATGGCTTATCCTCTCAGGAAGGCAACAACGCGAGAACTTATCAACATAATTAACTTTAACATTATCATATGTGTACAGGTTAACACATAATTGACCACAATTTAAATGCAATGAATGTGAAAAAAATTTGAAGTCAATTGGTGTAAAGCAATCTCAATCCATCATATTCGCATCATGCAAATCCAATGGAGAGATATAATGAGGAGGTTTTTCGTTTGCTTAGATTGTTTTGCAAAAACAACCACAGAGCTTGGTCCAATGTTTTAACAAATGTTATAAGATTAATACATTACTCACATAACGAGGTTGTTGGTTTCACTCCGGATGAAAATTTTCTACACGAGGAAGTTCGGGATAAAATAACTGTTATTGACTAGCCATAAGAGATTAAAGAATTGTCTTGGACACCTAAATATATTCAGTTAATTGAAACAACTAAACAATCAAAATTCAGTTAGAAGACTCATTCAAACGTAAAAACTCCTACAATTGTTCAATGTGATTTAGTTATGGTTAGCAATCATGCAAGACGTTTTGTCTAAATAAAACTATCCATAAATTGTATGACTTATATGTGAAACCGTTTTTGGTGGAGGAGGTGAAAAACAATTTTGTGAACTTGGTGTCTTTAGATGGACAACATATAAAGTGTATACACAATTTACAAAATATCAAACCCTTCCACTGTTCAATGGAGAAGACAAGAGTTGTTGTTGAATGCTAACAAATAGGTGCAAGAATAAAAACCCAGTTTAGAATAGATTTTCATTATTTGAAAGATGTATATATAATAGTAAAAGTTGATTTGAATGTGGAATATTTGAATATTATGTTACTGTTTGATGTGTATTATTAAGCCACCAGAGTATGATGGCTATATTTTATTCATCCCAGCAAGGGTGGTTATTGTGACTGTCAGTCTTTATAACATTCACAATTTTATTGTCATCATAAAGATTATTGATAAGAAGAAGGAGAATTCATTATCACTGTTACTGTCTTTTTTGTATTATGGGATATAGTGTTATACACCAACTCGTAAGTTGATTTTTGTATTTTATTTCTTAAGTAAATTATATATTTGTGCTAGTTGCTAATTCAAAACCTAACAGCAACAGACGCTGAACTAAGAATCAACTGAATTTCCTGTTTGAAAGTCAAACTGAACGCTGAAATAAGAATCAACTAAAATTCCTGCTTGAAAGTCCTACTGAACGCTAAACTAATTATCAAGTAAATTTCCTGCTTGAAAGTCCTACTGAACGTTAAACTAAGGATCAATTTAATTTCCTGCTTGAAAGTGGTACTGAATGCTGAACTAAGGACAAACTCTGTTTGAAAGTCCCTGCTTGAAAGTCCTACTAATCGCTGAAATAAGTATTAACTTAATTTCCTGCTTGAAAGTCGTACTGAATGCTGACCTAAGGACAAATTCAATTTACTGCTTGAAAGTCCTACTGAATGCTGAAATAAGGATGAACTGGATTTCCTACTTGAAAGTCCTACTGAACACTGAACTAAAAATCAATTGAATTTATTGCTCGAAAGTCCCACTGAATTCTAAACTAAGTGTCAAATAAATATACTCACGAGCACTCAATTAAGTAAGAACTCAATTTAGTTCCACTTAACAGTAAACTACGTATTAACTCATGATCCTACTTGAAAATACTATTTAACACTCAATTCAGTTCTACCGAATTCTAAGCTAAGTATTAAATGAAGGAGGTTCAACTTAATTTCGTACTATATGATCTACTTGACTAACGAAAAAATATGTCCGAAGGCAGTCGAATAGTTGAAAATGAGAAGCCAAAAATTGAAAGTGAAATTTAATGGGAAGTTGGTGGAGTAGTTTCCAGTTTTTTTGACACCGTAAGATCTTGACGAATACTCACGTGGCATATAGAGACCGACGCAGCGGCAGAGTTTCTGCGATAGTTCTTCGAAGCATTCCGCCTCGCAGTTCATCTGGGTGTAGACCTTGAAGTGTTCGAGTGTTCTCTCGTCCGGAAATAGGCAGCCCCTTTTCTCGGGTGGGTAGCTCCTGAGGTTCGGGTGCGAGGTGACGATCGTAGGGGAGACTATGATGGAGAGGGTCTCCCCCTCTGGGAGTGAGATTGCGTCGTCCAACATATGGGGCAATTCAAAAGGGCTGTGGAGTGCTACCTGTAAAAGTACAAACGTGGGGCAAGTCAAAAGGGCTATGCAGTGCTACCTGTCAAACTACAACACGTAGGGCAATCCAAAAGGCCTGTGTAGTGCTACCTGTAAAAGTACAACACATGGGGTAATTCAAAAGGGCTGTGTAGTGTTACCTGTAAAAGCACAACATGTGGGCCAATTTAAAAGAGCTGTGTAGTGCTACCTGTAAAACCACAACACGTGGGGCAATTCAAAAGGGATGTGCATTGCTACCTGTAAAACTAATACACATGGGGCAATTCAAAAGAGCTGTGCAGTGCTACCTGTAAAACTACAACACGTACACATATTCATAGCATTTGAAGGCAAGGAGAACACTAGAAACAAAGCAAATGAAGGACGAAATTACATGCGAAAATGACAACGATTATAAATAAAATAAATGAGTAAAGACCCTGAATCATTAATGTATCCATAAGGACCCGATGACCATCTTTCTTTTAGGCAAAACTCCCCTGAAAAAGAAACAAAAATTCAACGTATCGAATGAAAACTAAGTTCGAGAGCGCACCCATCAATTTCATACAAACCTTAAATGAACCTCGTCGTGGTTTCAGAAATGGAATCACTTTTTCCATCTTCATTATGTTAACAGCGAGACCTCCATCGGGCCCTCTCGTGTCGGTTCGCCTAGGGTACGTTGAGAAAAAAGGTGCCACTGGAATAAAAAAATATGCACGTATTAACACTAAAAAAACGTAAAGTGCTTCCCTGTGCATAGCACCACGCCATGAAGGCGTATAGGGGGTGTGGGGGTAACGCCCCCCACTTTCTTGATCCGGTCGTGAGTGGGGGTGATGTGATCAACATCACGCCCCTGACAGCCTTCACCCCCCAGGGTTTACCCATGTTATTCGACGCTGGGTGGGCGCCGGGGCCGCTTCCATCGTTAGAAAAGTTCCCGGATTTGAACCGGCCGGGGATCGAACTCGGGACCTTTAGCATGGTAGTCAGACGCGTTACCGACTGAGCCACCGCGGCCACAATTAACACTATTAAAATATGCACGTATTAACACTAAATTAAAAAGGCAAATACACGCATGGCTTTTTTTACGTGAGTCAACTACAACAAGTATGGCTAAAAAAGTGTAACATTTTTTTCGATAAATTTTAATTGAAGTCCACCATCCTGAACGTGTTGACTATATGCGCTCATGTGAAATACCAGGACCTTGTTTCTGGCTGCCATATGCACCGTATTTTAATGCTTTTCAAGATGGTGGAAGGAAAATACACTTTTGTCTGGATTGGAGTTACCCACATTATATTTAACCCTAGCTTACCCGTACCGCACAAGAAGCTAGCTCCGTTACTTTGTAACCCCATATTTTTGTACCATCAAAACCTCATTTGCCAAATTTTGTACTATTTTTGTACTACTCAAAAATGCTAAAAATAATTTTTGTTCCACTCAATTTACCGTCGAAAGAAAATAATCAAATTTGGGGTTACAGAGTAACGTCTCAACCTCATCATCGGTTTCGGCAATGTTTTCCACATCAAAATATTGTACTATTTATGTACCATTTTGTACCACTATTTAAAAATTTTGTACCCATCAGAAACAGCCAGAAAAAAGGCGGGAAAACTTTTACATTGCAACCATATATTTTTGTACCGTCTCGAGTTGCTTCGAAGAATATTATGCTATTTTTGTACTAATTTCTTTTAAATTAAACTTTATTAACACTACTTTGCAATAAGTGGATATCCGATTTTTATACCGTTCTTAGAAAACCCTCAAAATTTTGAAATTTGTATTTATTTCTTAGAGGCAGCAATTCACGGAAAAATATTGGACAAAATTTTATCGAATACGTGAGGTTTTTGTCTGCGTAATGTTTGAATAAAATGTCTAGAATGACTACTTTTCAATAAGCCCCTCCATTATTTTTGTACCGTTACGGAAAACCCGAAAATAATTTTCAATTTTTGGATTTTTCATATCAATGTACTAATTCATATGAATAAATGGACAAAATATTATTACAATGGTGAGTTTAGAGCTCCCCAATTCATCAATACAATTTTATAGACATGTACTTTATATCAACTCCCTTTTCAAGTCTTCGCAAAGTCACGAAAAACCCGGGAAACATTTTATAAATTTCACATTCATCTCAAAGACACGCACTTTACAACAAAATATGGACCAAATATTAACGAATATCTGAGGTTTATATCTGTTTAACGTTTTAAAAAATGCCCGAATTTCTATTAGGCACCTTTCTGATTTTTGTACCGTCACTAAAAACCCGGCAAATATTTTGGAATTCTTACTTCTACGCTGAGACACGAAGTTTACAAGAAACTATAAACCAAGTAATATCAAGTGTGTGAGGTTTGTATATAAGTAATGTTTAAATTATATCTCCTATATTGTTACTTTCTATTAAGCCCGTTATCGATTTTTGTACCGTCACGGAAAACCCGGGAAATACTTTTGAATTCTTACATCTTCGCTGAGACAATAAGTTTAAAAGAAACTATAGACCAAGTAATTTCAAGTGTGTGAGGTTTGTATATATGAAACGTTTAAATTATATCTCATATTCTTACTTTCTATTAAGCCCCTATCGATTTTTGTACAGTCACGGAAAACCCGGGAAATATTTTTGAATTCTTACTTCTTCGCTGAGACACGAAGTTTACAAGAAACTATAGACCTAGTAAATTCAAGTGTGTGAGGTTTGTATATAAGTAATGCTTAAATTATATCTCACATATTGTTACTTTCTATTAAGCCCGTTATCGATTTTTGTACCGTCACGGAAAACTCGGGAAATATTTTTGAATTCTTATTCTTCGCTGAGACACAAAGTTTACAAGAAACTATACACAAAGTAATATCAAGTGTGTGAGGTTTGTATATAGTAATGTTTAAATTATATCTCCTATATTGTTACATTCTATTAAGCCCGTTATCGATTTTTGTACCGTCACGGAAAACCCGGGAAATATTTTTGAATTCTTACTTCTTCGCTGAGACACGAAGTTTACAAGAAACTATAGACCTAGTAATATCAAGTGTGTGAGGTTTGTATATAAGTAATGTTTAAATTATATCTCCTATATTGTTACTTTTTATTAAGCCCGTTATCGATTTTTGTACCGTCACAGATAAACCGGGAAATATTTTTGAATTCTTACTTCTTCGCTGAGACACGAAGTTTACAAGAAACTATAGAACAAGTAATATCAAGCGTGTGAGGTTTGTACATAAGTAATGTTTAAATTGTATCTCCTATATTGTTACTTTCTATTACGTCCGCTATCGACTTTTTTACCGTCATGAAAAACCCGGGAAAAAGTTCTGATTTCTTACTTCTTCGCTGAGACACGAAGTTTACAACAAACTATAGACCAAATAATATCAAGTGTGTGAGGTTTATATATAGTAATGTTTAAATTATATCTCCTGTATTGTTACTTTCTATTAAGCACGTTATCGATTTTTGTACCGGCACGGAAAACCCGGGAAATATTTTTGAATTCTTACCTCTTCGCTAGACACGAAGTTTACAAGAAACTATAGACCAAGTAATATCAAGTTTATGAGGTTTGTATATAAGTAATGTTTAAATTATATCTTCTATATTGTTACTTTATATTAAGCCCGTTTTTTATTTCTGTACCGTCATGGAAAACCCGGGACATATTTTTGAATTCTTACGTTTTCGCTGAGACACGAAATTCACAGGATACAATCAACCAAATATTATGGAGTATGTGAGCTTTGTATCTAAGTAATCTTTCAATAAAATTTTCTTAGTGATTACTTTAAATTAAGCCTGTTTTTTTAATTTCTGCACCGCTACGCAAGAGAAGGGAAAATTTTTGAATTTTTACTTCTTCGTTCCGGCACGAAATTCACAAGAAACCATCGACCAAATATTATCGAGTTTGTGAGGTTTGAATCTAAGTAATCTTTAAATAAAATATTCTATCTTATTACTTCCATTAAGCCCGTTTTTTAATTTTGTACCGCTAAGAAAACCGGGGAAAAAGTTTTGAATTCTTACTTCTTCGTTGAGACAAGAATTTCACAAGAAACTATTGAACAAATATATCGAGTGTGTTAGGCTTGTATCTAAGTAATCTTTACATAATATCTTCTATATGATTACTTTCTATCAAGCTTATTTTTGATTTTTGCATCGTCACGAAAAATCCTGAAAATATTTTTGAATTTTTACTTCCTCGCTGATATACGAAATTCGGAACAATCTATGGACCAAATACTATCGAATGTGTGAGGTTTCTATCTAAGTAATCTTTAAATAAAATACTCTATCTGATTTCTATCTTTTAAGCCCGTATTTTTTGTATCGCCACGGAAAACCTGGTAAATATTTCAGAATTATTACTTCTTCGCTGAGACACGTAATTCAACAACAAACTATCGACCAGATATTACTGAGTGTGTGAGGTTTGTATCTTGGTAATCTTTAAATAGAATATTCTATGTGATTACTTTGTGTTAAGCCCATTTTGGATTTTTGTCCGTCACGGAAGACCCGGGGAAAAAACTTTAATTCTTAGTTATTCGCTGAGACACGAAGTTCACAAGAAAGTATAGACCAAGTATTATCAAGTGTGTGAGGTTTGTATATAACTAATGCTTATATTACATCTCCTATATTGTTACATTCTATTAAGCCCCTTATCGATTTTTGTACAATCACGGGAAACCCGGGAAATATTTTTGAATTCTTACATCTTCGCTGTGACACTAAGTTTACAACAAATTATAGACAAAGTATTATCAAGAGTTTGAGGTTTGTATATAACTAAAGTTTAAATTACATCTCCTATATCGTTACTTTCTATTAAGCCCGTTATCGATTTTTGTACCGTCACGCAAAACACGGGAAATATTTTTGAATTCTTACTTCTTTGCTGAGACAGGAAGTTTACAAGAAACTATATACCAAATAATATCAAGTGTGTGAGGTTTGTATATAAGTAATGTTTAAATTATATCTCCTATATTGTTATTTTCTATTAAGCCCTAATCGACTTTTGTACCGTCACGGAAAACCCGGGAAATATTTTTGAATTCTTACGTCTTCGCTGTGACACTAAGTTTACAAGAAACTATAGACCTAGTAATTTCAAGTGTGTGAGGTTTGTATATAAGTAATGCTTAAGTTATGTCTCCGATATTGTTACTTTTTATTAAGCCCCTTATCGATTTTTGTACCGTCACGGAAAACCCAGGAAATATTTTTGAATTCTTACTTCTTCGCTGAGACACGAAGTTTACAAGAAACTATAGACGTTGTAGTTTCAAGTGTGTGAGGTTTGTATATAAGTAATGCTTAAATTATATCTCCCATATTGTTACTTTCTATTAAGCCCGTTATCGATTTTTGTACCGTCACGGAAAACCCGGGAAATATTTTTGAATTCTTACTTCTTCGCTGAGACAGGAAATTTAAAAGAAACTATAGACCAAGTAATTTCAAGTGTGTGAGGTTGGTATATATGTAATGTTTAAATTATATCTCCTATATTGTTACATTCTATTAAGCCCCTTATCGATTTTTGTACCGTCACGGAAAACCCGGGAAATATTTTTGAATTCTTACTTCTTCTCTGAGACACGAAGTTTACAAGAAACTATAGAACAAGTAGTTTCAAGTGTGTGAGGTTTGTATATAAGTAATGCTTAAATTATATCTCCCATATTGTTACTTTGTATTAAGCCCGTTATCGATTTTTGTACCGTCACGGATAACCCGGGAAATATTTTTGAATTCTTACTTCTTCGCTGAGCCACGAAGTTTACAAGAAACTATAGACAAAGTAATATCAAGTGTGTGAGGTTTGTATATAGTAATGTTTAAATTATATCTCCTATATTGTTACATTCTATGAAGCCCGTTATCGATTTTTGTACCGTCACGGAAAACCCGGGAAATATTTTTGAATTCCTACTTCTTCGCTGAGACACGAAGTTTACAAGAAACTATATACCAAATAATATCAAGTGTGTGAGGTTTGTATATAAGTAATGTTTAAATTATATCTCCTATATCGTTACTTTCTATTAAGCCCGTTATCGATTTTTGTACCGTCACGGAAAACCCGGGAAATATTTTTGAATTCTTACTTCTTCGGTGAGACACGATGTTTAGAAGAAACTACATACCAAGTAATATCAAGTGTGTGAGGTTTGCATATAGGTAATGTTTAGATTATATATCCTATATTCTTACTTTCTATTAAGCCCGTTATCGATTTTTTTGTACCGTCATGGAAAACCCGGGAAATATTTTCGAATTCTTACTTCTACTCTGAGACGAACTTTACAAGAAAATGTAGACCTAGTAATTTCAAGTGTGTGAGGTTTGTATATAAGTAATGCTTAAATTATATCTCCCATATTGTTACTTTCTATTAAGCCCGTTATCGATTTTTGTACCGTCACTGAAAACCCGGGAAATATTTTTGAATTCTTACTTCTTCGCTGAGACACGAAGTTTACAAGAAACTATAGACCAAGTAATATCAAGTGTGTGAGGTTTGTATATAAGTGATGCTTAAATTATATCTCCCATATTGTTACTTTCTATTAAGCCAGTTATCGATTTTTGTACTGTCACGCAAAACCCGGGAAATATTTTTGAATTCTTATTTCTTTGCTGAGACAGGAAGTTTACAAGAAACTAAATACCAAATAATATCAAGTGTGTGAAGTTTGTATATATGTAATATTTAAATTATATCTCCTATGTTGATACTTTCTATTAAGCCCTAATTGATTTTTGTACCGTCACGGCAAACCCGGGAAATATTTTTGAATTCTTACTTCTTCGCTGAGACACGATGTTTAGAAGAAACTCTATACCAAGAAATATCAAGTGTGTGATGTTTGCATATAGGTAATGTTTAGATTATATATCCTATATTCTTACCTTCTATTAAGCCCGTTATCGATTATTTTGTACCGTCATGGAAAACCCGGGAAATACTTTTGAATTCTTATTTCTTCGCTGAGACACGAAGTTTACAAGAAACTATAGACCTAGTAATTTCAAGTGTGTGAGGTTTGTATATAAGTGATGCTTAAATTATATCTCCCATATTGTTACTTTCTATTAAGCCAGTTATCGATTTTTGTACTGTCACGGAAAACCCGGGAAATATTTTTGAATTCTTTCTTCTTGGCTGAGACGCGAAGTTTACAAGAAACTATAGACCTATTAATTTCAAGTGTGTGAGGTTTGTATATAAGTAATGCTTAAATTGAATCTCCAATATTGTTACTTTCTATTAAGCCCGCTATCGATTTTTGTACCGTCACGGAAAACCCGGGAAATATTTTTGAATTCTTACTTCTTCGCTGAGACACGAAGTTTACAAGAAACGATAGACAAAGTAATATCAAGTGTGTGAGGTTTGTATATAAGTAATGTTTAGATTATATCTCCTATATTGTTACTTTATATTAAGCCCGTTATCGGTTTTCCGTGACGGTACAAAAATCGATAACGGGCTTAATAGAATGTAACCATATAGGAGATATAATTTACACATTAGTTATATACAAACCTCACACGCTTCATATTACTTGTTCTATAGTTTCTTGTAAACTTCGTGTCTCAGCGAAGAAGTAAGAATTCAAAAATATTTCCCGGGTTTTCCGTGACGGTACAAAAATCGGTAACGGGCTTAATAAGAAGTAACAATATAGGAGATATAATTTAAACATTACTTATTTACAAACCTCACACTCTTGATAATACTTGGTCTATAGTTTGTTGTAAACTTCGTGTCACTGCGAAGAAGTAAGAATTGAAAAATATTTCCCGGGTTTCCCGTGATTGTACAAAAATTGATAACGGGCTTAATATGAAGTAACGATATAGGAAATGTAATTTAAGCATTACTTATATACAAACCTCACACACTTGATAATACTTGGTCTATAGTTTCTTGTGAACTTCGTGTCTCAGCGAATAACTAAGAATTAAAGTTTATTTCCCGGGTCTTCCGTGACGGACAAAAATCCAAAATGGGCTTAACACAAAGTAATCACATAGAAAATTCTATTTAAAGATTACCAAGATACAAACTTCACACACTCAGTAATATCTGGTCGATAGTTTGTTGTTAAATTACGTGTCTCAGCGAAGAAGTAATAATTCTGAAATATTTACCGGGTTTTCCGTGGCGATACAAAAAATACGGGCTTAAATGATATAAAGCAGATAAAATATTTTATTTAAAGATTACTTAGATTCAAACCTCACAAACTCGATAATATTTGGTCGTTGGTTTATTGTGAATTTCGTGTCGGAATGAAGAAGTAAAAATTCAAAAATTTTCCCTTGTTTTGCGTAGCGGTGCAGAAATTAAAAAAACAGGCTTAATATAAAGCAATCACTAAGAAAATTGTATTGAAAGATTACTTAGATACAAAGCTCACATACATTTTAATATTTGGTTGATGGTGTCCTGTGGATTTCGTGTCTGAGCGAAAACGTAAGAATTCAAAAATATTTCCCGGGTTTTCCATGACGGTACAGAAATAAAAAACGGGCTTAATATAATGTAACAATATAGAAGATATAATTTAAACATTACTTATATACAAACCTCATAAACTTGATATTACTTGGTCTATAGTTTCTTGTAAACTTCGTGTCACAGCGAAGAAGTAAGAATTCAAAAATATTTCCCGGGTTTTCCGTGACGGTACAAAAATCGATAACGGGCTTAATAGAAAGTAACAATATGGGAGATATAATTTAAACATTACTTATATACAAACCTCACACACTTGATATTATTTGGTATATAGTTTCTTGTAAACTTCGTGTCTCAGCGAAGAAGTAAGAATTCAAAAATATTTCCCGGGTTTTCCGTGACGGTACAAAAATCGATAACGGGCTTAATAGAAAGTAACAGTATAGGAGACATAATTTAAACGTTACTTATTTACAAACTTGACACACTTCATAATACTTGGTCTATTGTTTCTTGTAAACTTCGTGTCTCAGCGAAGAAGTAAGAATTGAAAAATATTTCCCGGGTTTTCCGTGACGGTACAAAAATCGATTAGGGCTTAATAGAAAGTAACAATATAGGAGATATAATTTAAACATTACTTATATACAAACCTCACACACTTGATATTACTTGGTCTATAGTTTCATGTAAACTTCGTGTCTCAGCGAAGAAGTAAGAATTCAAAAATATTTCCCGGGTTTTCCGTGACGGTACAAAAATCGATAACGGGCTTAATAGAAAATAACAATATGGGAGATATAATTTAAACATTACTTATATACAAACCTCACACACTTGAAATTACTAGGTCTATAGTCTCTTGTAAACTTCGTGTCTCAGCGAAGAAGTAAGAATTCAAAAATATTTCCCGGGTTTTCCGTGACGGTACAAAAATCGATAACGGGCTTAATAGAAAGTAACAGTATAGGAGACATAATTTAAACGTTACTTATATACAAACCTGACACACTTGATAATACTTGGTCTATTGTTTCTTGTTAACTTCGTGTCTCAGCGAAGAAGTAAGAATTCAAAAATATTTTCCGGGTTTTCCGTGACGATACAAAAATCGATTAGGGCTTAATAGAAAGTAACAATATAGGAGATATAATTTAAACATTACTTATATACTTACCTCACACACTTGATATTATTTGGTATGTAGTTTCTTGTAAACTTCCTGTCTCAGCAAAGAAGTAAGAATTCAAAAATATTTCCCGGGTTTTGCGTGACGGTACTAAAATCGATAACGGGCTTAATAGAAAGTAGCAATATAGGAGATGTAATTTAAAGATTAGTTATATACAAACTTGACACTCTTGATAATATTTGGTCTATAGTTTGTTGTAAACTTCCTGTCACAGCGAAGAAGTAAGAATTCAAAAATATTTCCCGGGTTTCCCGTGATTGTACAAAAATTGATAACGGGCTTAATAGAAAGTAACAATATAGGAGATGTAATTTAAGCATTAGTTATATACAAACCTTACACACTTGATAATACTTGGTCTATACTTTCTTGTGAACTTCGTGTCTCAGCGAATAACTAAGAATTAAAGTTTATTTCCCGGGTCTTCCGTGACGGACAAAAAACCAAAATGGGCTTAACATAAAGTAATCACATAGAAAATTCTATTTAAAGATTACCAAGATACAAACCTCACACACTCAGTAATATCTGGTCGATAATTTGTTGTTGAATTACGTGTCTCAGCGAAGAAGTAATAATTCTGAAATATTTACCGGGTTTTAAGTGGCGATACAAAAAATACGGGCTTAAAAGATAGAAATGGGATAGAGTATTTTATTTAAAGATTACGTAGATAGAAACCTCACACATTCGATAGTATTTGGTCCATAGTTTGTTCCGAATTTCGTATATCAGCGAGGAAGTAAAAATTCAAAAATATTTTCAGGGTTTTTCGTGACGATGCAAAAATCAAAAATCAGCTTGATAGAAAGTAATCATATAGAAGATATTATGTAAAGATTACTTATATACAAGCCTAACACACTCGATATATTTGTTCAATATTTTCTTGTGAAATTCTTGTCTCAACGAAGAAGTAAGAATTCAAAAATATTTCCCGGGTTTTCTTAGCGGTACAAAATTAAAAAACGGGCTTAATGGAAATAATCAGATAGAATATTTTATTTAAAGATTACATCTATTCAAACCTCACAAACTCGATAATATTTGGTCGATGGTTTCTTGTGAATTTCGTGCCGGAACGAAGAAGTAAAAATTCAAAAATTTTCCTTTGTTTTGCGTAGCGGTGCAGAAATTAAAAAAACAGACTTAATATAAATTAATCACTAAGAAAATTTTATTGAAACATTACTTAGATACAAAGCTCACATTCTCCATAATATTTGGTTGATGGTATCCTGTGAATTTCGTGTCTGAGCGAAAACGTAAGAATTCAAAAATATTTCCTGGTTTTCCATGACGGTACAGAAATAAAAAACGGGCTTAATATAATGTAACAATATAGAAGATATAATTTAAACATTACTTATATACAAACCTCACACACTTGATATTACTTGGTCTATAGTTTCATGTAAACTTCGTGTCTCAGCGAAGAAGTAAGAATTCAAAAATATTTCCCGGGTTTTCCGTGACGGTACAAAAATCGATAACTGGCTTAATAGAAAGTAACAATATAGAAGATATAATTTAAACATTACTTATATACAAACCTCATAAACTTGATATTACTTGGTCTATAGTTTCTTTAAACTTCGTGTCTCAGCGAAGAAGTAAGAATTCAAAAATATTTCCGGGTTTTCCGTGACAGTACAAAAATCGATAACTGGCTTAATAGAAAGTAACAATATAGGAGACATAATTTAAACATTATTTATATACAAACCTCACACACTTGATATTACTTGGTCTATAGTTTCATGTAAACTTCGTGTCTCAGCGAAGAAGTAAGAATTGAAAAATATTTCCCGGGTTTTCCGTGACGGTACAAAAATCGATAACGGGCTTAATAGAAAGTAACGATATAGGAAATATAATTTAAACATTACTTATATACAAACCTCACTCACTTGATATTACTTGGTCTATAGTTTCTTGTAAACTTCGTGTCTCAGCGAAGAAGTAAGAATTCAAAAATATTTTCCGGGTTTTCCGTGACGGTACAAAAATCGATAACGGGCTTAATAGAAAGTAACGATATAGGAGATATAATTTAAACATTACTTATATACTAACCTCACACACTTGATATTACTTGGTTTATGGTTTCTTGTAAACTTCGTGTCTCAGCAAAGAAGTAAGAATTCCAATATATTCCTCGGGTTTTCAGTGACGGTACAAAAATCAGAAAGGTGCCTAATAGAAATTCGGGCATTTTTTAAAACGTTAAACAGATATAAACCTCAGATATTCGTAAATATCGTGTCCATATTTTGTTGTAAAATGCGTGTCTTTGAGATGAATGTGAAATTTATAAAATGTTTCCCGGTTTTTTCGTGACTTTGCGAAGACTTGAAAAGGGAGTTGATATAAAGTACATGTCTATAAAATTGTATTGATGAATTGGGGAGCTCTAAACTCACCATTGTAATAATATTTTGTCCATTTATTCATATGAATTAGTACATTGATATGAAAAATCCAAAAATTGAAAATTATTTTCGGGTTTTCCGTAACGGTACAAAAATAATGGAGGGGCTTATTGAAAAGTAGTCATTCTAGACATTTTATTCAAACATTACGCAGACAAAAACCTCACGTATTCGATAAAATTTTGTCCAATATTTTTCCGTGAATTGCTGCCTCTAAGAAATAAATACAAATTTCAAAATTTTGAGGGTTTTCTAAGAACGGTATAAAAATCGGATATCCACTTATTGCAAAGTAGTGTTAATAAAGTTTAATTTAAAAGAAATTAGTACAAAAATAGCATAATATTCTTCGAAGCAACTCGAGACGGTACAAAAATATATGGTTGCAATGTAAAAGTTTTCCCGCCTTTTTTCTGGCTGTTTCTGATGGGTACAAAATTTTTAAATAGTGGTACAAAATGGTACATAAATAGTACAATATTTTGATGTGGAAAACATTGCCGAAACCGATGATGAGGTTGAGACGTTACTCTGTAACCCCAAATTTGATTATTTTTTTTCGACGGTAAATTGAGTGGTACAAAAATTATTTTTAGCATTTTTGAGTAGTACAAAAATAGTACAAAATTTGGCAAATTAGGTTTTGATGGTACAAAAATATGGGGTTACAAAGTAACGGAGCCCAAGAAGCTTACCTAAGTGGTTGGGTGGCCTTTGAGGTCCACACATTGTTTTCACTAAAATTGAAGAAACCATTCTGATATTGATTCACTGCTTCCCTGGTCTTTATACAGATGCAGTTACATAATAATTACGAAATATAACATCATAAATAAAAAACACGAATTATTGTTACATGCACGAGTGTCACAAACATTCATTTCATTCACTAAAACATAATAAAAACATTAAACCATTATTTTTGTTTATATGGGTGCGGTTATTAATAATTAAAAACATACCAGCATTAAGAAAAAACGAGGACTAATTATTCAGTCACTTGCACGGGTGGCATGTAGTAACACACACCCAAGGGAGGCTGAGAGACCCACCACTTGAATTTTAGCTCCTATTTACGTTACGTGTATGGTTTATATTCACAGTTGAAAAATCCAATAACAAGAAGTGGTGTGCCTAACAGCCCCCCGACCTTCAGGTGAGCTTTGAGTTCTGTGAGACAGGCGGCCTCCCCGATGGCGCAGTGGTCACGTCGTCGCCTTGTAATCAAGGGGTCCCGGGTTCGATACCCGGTGGAGGCTCATAGTGGTTCGGATCCCACTTTAAACTGTAGGCTCAGTCCCGATTAGCCTTACTGTGCACAAAGTGGACTTAAAACACCTGATCAATCAATCAATCAATCAATCAATCTGTGAGACAGGCATCATGAACCTGGGAGAAATGCCTGAACCGGGGAGGGACTATCTTGAGAAGTAGTGTATGAAGTATCCTTTCACGTATACACTGTCTCGGATACCTCTGGAGCAAGGTCGCGCATAGCGTCAGAGAAGTGGAGGAAATCGAGTAGGCAGAGCGAAGCAGTACACGCCACTGGGAAGGCAGGTAACTGCAGTAGCTTTACCACCGTCCTGGCAATCCCCTTCCTCTCGCGTGTTCATTGGTGGAGTCGTCTTGCGTCACTACTTGCGCAGAGACTTGTTTTCGTTCGTAAGCTCCAGAGATAGCAGAGACATAGTGTAAGTTCGTTTGTATTCGTCTAATAAAGACCTACTGGAATTTGCAGGCTTTGCATTGTTTTTTTCGATCATCCTTAACTTGATAAGGTTTGAAAACCAGTGTGATACTCACTACACAATTCATCCTCTTCGTCGGTTGCATCAAAACAATCATCCTCACCGTTGCAAAGCAGTTCCTTCCTCACGCACCTCCCATTCCGGCACTTGAACTTGGATTCAGCACAGTGTCGTTTCACTGAATGGAAGAAAAAGATTAAATATTAGCCTTGGACTCTATATACTTGAGTACACGATTCACTTTCGACTGCAAAACAAGACTTTTCGATAGTTCACAATTGCCAGTTTCAACAAAGGCAGGGAACTCTGAAGGGAACACCCAGGACCAGACTCAATAATGGAATCAGTGGCGTAGCAGGGAGTGGGCGACCGCCCGGGGTTGATAGGAGAAAAGTATAAATAGATGTGAGAATAAAAGATGGAAAAGGCTAATTTTTGTTGTCAATTACATTCTATTTTTATCTGTCCTAACATAGAAGGCAGGAGAGCCCTAAGTTTAAAGGGGCCCGACGAAATTAAAAATTATTGTCGTATTTCTTAAGTGAAACGTTTACGCAAAAATTCAGGCTTGGACATTTTTACCCACTTATTATTTTCTTGAATAAAAAGCACTTGTATTTTCTTCTTTCTCCTGACCTTGCACTCCCGATTTCAAAATTTTAACTATAAAGCACTCTCTACTACGAGACATTTGCTTGCGTTGTTTTCAACCAAAGGACGACATGGGTAATATTAACATTTCTACCTTCCTCCCTACAGCTTCAGATTTCATCCCCCCGAAAACAGAGAAATACATTTTCAGGTTTAATGAAATTATGATATATTTTCGTCAGTAATTTAATATTATTATTTAAATATGATAATTTGCTGACGTATCTCTAAAGATTTTGTATCGATACAATTGTTTCCACCAATTAAGACTTGTAAAGTAAATGGCAAGGACGCCCGCAGGATTTTTTCTCGGGGGAGGGCAGAGTCAGAGACACTTTTATTATTATTATTATTATTATTGTTAGTAGTATTATTATTATTATTATTACTAATGTTTCTTTAATTACATGCATTTGAAAATTCCTTGTTAAATATATCTGCATATAATTTGCATAACTGTACACTTAACATTAATTCTTGCAAGACAAAAGGATGTTTTTTATAGTTAAATCAGTGTAGAATAAAGTATAAGCTTAAATGTAACCCTACTTCAAATAATAATAATAATTGCTGTAAGTTGTAGCATGTAAATCCCCGAAAACAATCGTATCACACCGCAGACGTGAATCGAACTTAGAACCCGGGCATCATAAATACATAAATAAGCTAATCACGTAATAAAAAGGGTCCGCTGAAGCATTGAAAAAGAGCTACTTAAAAGCTAATCGATCTAATTTATAAATATTTATTGCTGTTTTTCTGAATACCTGAAATACATCAGCAAGTATTGTTATGTCTAATTTGAGATATGCATCGTGATAATCGCCGAGAGTATTGCATCTCAATTCCTTCCATGTTAATTTCGCATGTTCGTATTCTTTATTCGTAATTCCGTTTTTTTTCAGTTGACTGAAGAATTCTTTTTGAGGTGGGAGAGTGTCATCGTCAAATTTAGATTCATCGGTTACATATTTGTAAGGATAAATGCCTTTACGTTTAATCAGTTCTACGTGTATGTTGGGAAAACTAGCTTTTGTAATTTTAAATTGTTCGTCAGTAAGTTTACTCGCTAAAGCATCGAGACTTGCCGATAGGAATCTAAAAGAATCTAGAAACCTCATCTCTATGATTTCATTCGTTCCTGGAATCTTAACTTTTTTACTTATAGAAATATAACGTTCTTCGTTTTGAGCAAGTATATATTGCGACGAGCTACATGACATTCGTTCAAACTTATATGTTTGAACAAAAATGTGTTCAAACTATTTGGTTTAAACTAGGCAGCAACTACTCAACAACTGAGTCCCAACAATCTTCAGACGTGCTATATGTCATTTGTTCGAATTTATTTGTTTTAAGAAAATTTGCCTGATAGCGCCGGTGACGCGTGCAGATCACTGGGAATGAAATTTCTATACCTTATGATTCCAAATAGAAAATACTTAATTTACAAATAACAACATCCACTTTCCATAATAACGACACTACCCCAATTTACAAACACATGCGGAATTCCCCTCTGAAAAGGAAGAATTAAACATTTAAATATTGTCACAAATAACCAAATACAGATGAAAGAAAATGTTAAAGAGCGCAAATATGAACACAAAGAAACAATGAACCCATTTATTGCGTTGAATAATTACACATGTATCATATGAGAGCATTATCAGTCAGCTGATTTGAGAGTACTTGAACAGAACTTTTCAACCTTACTGAAGCATATACTGTTTTTAGTATCAAGGAGTGTATCTCCTTATTGAACTATGATATGTGAATCAACTGTCAATACGTTGATCGTGAAAATTACCATATATGGTCATGTGACCTTCAAAAACTTATCAATACCAAATGCACACCATGCAATACATATCTGCGAAAATATATACATATGGTATATGTGATCAACGAGAAATTAACAATATCAAATATACATCAATCCAAACAATTCTGTGACATATAACGACCAAAATTTATCATGGCCAAATTACCACTTTATATATTATCAAATGTCTAACGCGTTTCGCTCAAGATGTTAAGAATCCAAATTTCAGACCTCAATGGCGTCCATTTTCATCGCGCTCATCCACGTGGTGCAAATAACGATTTGTTCGTTATCCAAAGAACCACACTGACCACACGCTAGCATGCTTCGAAGTACATTAACAGACGGGTAGATCTACCAACAAGCGTCGAAACATGAGCTCATGCAATACTAAAAGTACATATGCAGCTTACCTCCCTTGTGATATCACGAGGCAAAATCCGCTCTTCATTCCACCTTGTTTAGTTTCAGCATTCCAAGTCCAGCTCGCCTTCCTAATGATCCGTGCTTATCCCAAACATTGGATCAACGTTTCCAGCCCTTAGGCTAAGTAAAATTATCGTGCAACTCTCGCGTCCACGCCAAAATTTGCAGATTTTGGTCACCGTTTATTCATTCCGATGCCGTTTGTTCAGCGTCTATTCCGCCGGAATCTTTTCTCCTTTCCTCTTTCTTCCTCTTCTTTAGTCCTCGTTCCCCCATCCTTTTGTGCAGAGCACGATTGTCTTTACCAAATCAACAATTTACTTGATTAAGAAACCACACGTTAACAAATATGCATATGCGTTAAGAATCCTATTGTAATACTTATTGAGATAAACTTTTTGCTGTTAACTATACGATGGCACCTAAACCAAAACGCTGTAAATTTTAAAATTTTCCGCCATTACTGCGAATTGCCCATGCGTGCAGTGGCCGGCACATCAAAATGTCCCTGTGCATAAGCAAACCGGATATCAAACAAAGGAATTTACAATTTAAATACGTACACCGGCCAGAGCCATCTAGCGACTCTTCGCGTAGCTACGAAAGCAACAAAGTTTTTATACTGCATTGACATTCCACCTGTCGTGAATTCTCTACACTAGAAGAGTTCATCGTCTTAGGACGTGAGTTGGGCTACTTTACCCCAGCAAACACACATGAAACTCAAGTTACCAGAATGCCTTATGACAGCTCGTCATAATATGTTTTTTGCGTATCGTATCCAAGATTCCTAATTAAAAAATGGAAGTCATAATTGGATCCATTATGAAAAAAATATTGGTACGAATTTAGGCTTCTGGATTTTGAGGTTGCAGGTGTTAGAGATTCCACTAATGTAGTTTCCGGTGAAATGATTATGGTGAAATACTTTCCGATTCTCATCCGTGAAATGTTGATTACACACCGGACACGTTTCAATGTTATTGTAAGATTGAAGTTCATCGCTAGATAATGGAAGCATTGATTTCGATTGGCATAAGAAGCTGCCAATTTTCTCAACCTCCTCCACCATCTTTTTAAAAAAGAGTTCAATAACATTCGGTCCGCGATATATATATGGTTTATCTATCCTATCCTGCCAAACAACAACATATCCAAAACTCTTTGGATCATGAAGCTGGTACGGTGTTGTGGAAGAAAATTCGGGATCCGGATCGCAATAAGACAATGGTTTGAGAAAAGCCTCAAAGTCTGCAATGATGATAGCCGGATGTTCCAACAAGGCCTTGTGCATTTTAAATTCTTCGAATTCATTTGCTTTGGGCATTAACATGCGAGCCGTTCTGTTGACTCCACAGTAGATTTTATGTTCAGCAAGTTTTTGTTTGGCAATTTCTTGATTTTGGAAATGTTGGTAATTACGTTGGTCACCATCGTCGAATACGGGTAAACACCTTGGATAAACTTCAATGTGTGCATTATGCTTGTTTGTTTGGCTTCTGACCAAGCGGGAAAGTGGACGAATTAGCGTGTAATGATGAACATCATCGTCAGCAATGAGAAGCAGATTGATTTCCACGGATTCGTCATCAACAATATTAGTTATCCTAACGGGATGCACAAAATTCTTAACTGAAGTATACGAATATACATTTATAGCTAATCGTTTTCCTTCTTCATTTCGTGCCCTGTTTTCAAACTTTCTGATGTCACAAATAGCAACAGGGTATTCGATGCCTGTCATAGTATATTCAATATCGTCGATATATTTCTTATAGCGACTAGCCTGGTCCGGATTATTTGAACAATGAATCGGGTGAAGCACTGCTAAAATGCACCACATAAAACACTTATTGTCGGTGTTATGAATGTTCAGCACAGCTCTCTTATGGTGAATTTCTACCGGAAGTGGAACGTAGCTTGAAGCAGAAAAAGGTGTATATTTGTTTACATAAGCGATTAATCTGTGAGGACTTCTACATAAAGAGCAACCTGATCCCTTAGCCTCGAATTCATCATGTTTCCTAATCAATTCACTAGTAAGATTAGAATAAAAAACATTCAAATTATCAATGTCTGCCAAATAAAGAACTTGGTTTTTCGTTTTGTGAAAAAAATATTTCTTGTACCATCGGTTTTCTTATATTTACAGATTAGATCAACATATACTTTTATGGAGTTGTTTTCCAGTTTATTTTTCAAAATATTTATGATAGATGTTTTAATTTCACTCAAAAAACTAGAAATATCACAGCCTGGTTTCAAAGTAAAAAGAAAATCCAGGAGTTGGTTGTTGAATGCAGATCTAATCGGCTTTTGGTCATTAGACATCTTAATTTGTTTGGAAGTGAAGCTTCAGTTTCCGGATGATCAATTTTTGTTTTCAATGTTCCATGTCCGGTTAATGCCTTGCAAATTTTCATGTGTTTACTTAAATTAGTAATGCTAATTATTTTTCCACATTGAGTACAAAGCTTAGTAGGTAACAAACGATTTATTTTTGAACCTGTGTCGCTACATGTTTGCTAATATTAGTTTTGGAGATGAATTTCCCACAAATAGCACATTCGATGAACTTGGTAGATGACATTTTTTTAAATATGCTTCAAGTAAATAGCAATAAGACGCACAATCAACTCAAAATTCAATAAGATTGTATTTACTGAAAAAAACACTTTTAAACTTACGATAATTGATGGAATGTAACTTAAAAAAACAATAGTTATAATTATAATCAATTATTTTCAGCTCTGGTATTTATAAGTAGTACAATCAACCTGCTTGACAAACTTCAAGTGAGTCTCAGTGTTGCCAACCCACCCCAAGAAAATTTCACCATATGATATTTTACAGGCGAAGCTAACCTACAAATAGGAGTTGGCAACACTAACTAGTCGCTTCACAAACCTTTTGATTTTTAAACATTTTGCCATATGATATTTCACAGGCGAAGCTAACCTACAAATAGGAGTTGACAGCGTAGCCTTCTAAGGTGATAAGTATGCAGTAAGATGAAGAAGAAGAATTAATGACGCTAACTGGCGGTGCAGTGTTAATGCTTCCTCTTCTTCTTCTCCTCCTCTCTATCTTCCCCACTCTTCTTCTTCATCTCTGCATTTTCTAGCATACTGATGATCTATTGCATGCTAACCAAACCTCTTGGGAGGCAGGGGCCAAAATTTTGAACTTACGGCTGGAAAATGTTTTCTATAACATGTTTTTGTTCGAAAACAAATTCATAGATAGATATTGTTAATAAATATTAATATTTTGCTATTAATTGTAAATATATATACTTATTGTATTGTAGCAATTAGTTTTTGGTATCGAAAGCGACTGTCATCGTATTTGAAAATTACGCTTCACCTGTGGACATCTAGAAACGACAATTTCGTCATTCTGCGTGCTAACAATGTTGACAGAATACAGAAATTTAACAATAGGTAGGGCTTGGACGGCGGAAGTTATACTTCCTGGTGTTTCAGTAGCTGAACAATAAAGATGGAATTACTCACTGGCGCATACAATTTGTTTTGTTCATGTTTCAATACAGACGATGCTATGTGGCTTCAGGGTTACAGCAGTAACCCTTGCAATTGTTGAGAAATAGTGACGCCAGTTAATAGCATTGGAAATCGTGGCTGGAATGTAAGGGACTATTTTCTAGAGCGAATTGTCTCGGATTTCTATTGGTCTACGTTGCGTTGGCTAACATATCACTCCTCGACCTCACTAAAAGGATAAAAGTAAATGCTCTAGTGTGGAAAAGTTCTGTTTCATTTTGAACTTCGGTGAAGAAGAACAGTTTAGCAGGATTTCCAAAAAAAGTGAGTAACTTTCTTTCTTAGCTTGCATGAGTTGGCTTTGATTTATTAATATGGCGTTGCTTTTGTGAGATGATTCTGAAAAACCTAACAGACGTAAGGGATTGTGGATGGAGGGTAACTTCCTGAAAAACCAAACAGCCCTTATGTATTGTGGGAGAAAATATACCGTGTCATTCTAAAGAATGAAGGGATCTGAACCAGTTGTTTATGCAATTAATTGCTGGGGTGATGTAAATTGTTCATCATTCATCCTTGATGAGACCACTCGTCATTAGCATGGCGAGTTATCGCTTGGCAATGCGAAAGATACAAAATTACAGTAAGGAACTAGACTACAGAAAAGACAATGGTCACTCGTTGGGTTTCTCGAACCGTTGAACCTGAATCATGGCTGGGTGTAGGATAATTACCTGTCTATCTGAAGTCTTTAGCTGAATCAAAATAAGCGAAGTCCTCTGTAAGCTTCTCCAATTCGTCGACCAGAGCGTCGTTCCACTTCTGACCTACTGCCTTGCTGACCACCTTCTCTCTCTCAACTCAATCCCAAAAGTCAGTCCTCCCCAGCTTGTCTCACCTCTATATTACTAGGCCATCGAGCTCTTCCTCTATGCCGAATCGTGTTATTTAATTGCTACCATGCAAACTGCTGACTCTATAACCAGAAGTATTACCTGTTTCCTGAATGCTCAGGAGGTTTGCATGGCACAACACAATGCATTGTAAACATGCCTAAGAGGCTTGAGACAGCTGAGAAAAACAAGTGAATGCCCTGGTCAACGTGAAGCGTTCAGAGAGACTTAAATAAAATAAACATACAATCTTAGGGATTGATACGTTCGCCTCCGCGGAGAAAAATTTTCCCCATTGAAAATTTAAAAGTCAAATCGCAAAGCTTGACATGACCCAGGTTCGCCAATTCCATATATTTTCTTAAAAAAAACCAAATATACAATATAAAAACGACCAAACATAACTTTCTCTTGTTTGCCGAATCCCGAAAAAAAATTTCCATTCCTAAACATGACCATTAAAAATAACAAATTCGTATGTTCATATGATATAAAAAACAATAATATGTACTATTATATGACTAGGAATCACAAGAGTTCGTGTAGTTAAGCGATATAACTCTCAATGTACCACATTTGTGTGTACGTAATGTTTATTATGTAGAATTGCTCATTTCACGATCACTCAGTCAATAGTCTGTGCAAGGCGTGGCTTGCCATGTAAACAAAACCTGAAATGGCTGCTGTTCTTACCAGGAAAACTAGTTCCCAATGTTTCTATAAATTGGAGCCCGTAATGGACCCTTCAAATAAACTACAAAACCTTAAAAAGGTGCACAAGTAAGTAGAAACGTAAGTAGGCATGTAGAACATTGTCACAATATACACATCTCACTGTTTTGCCTGTGTGAAAGCCTGGTTATACCAAAGTGTAATACGTTTTGCTAACTGCGTAGCCACTTCACTCCTGACGTCGTCAAATATATGAACTTGCACTGGCTATGTTGCACATTCCGATGTATTATTATACAATATTCGATGCATATAATTAGTTACACTGAAAACTGTCGCTGGTAAAAACGTAGATATAGCGTTCAATTTTCTCAATTATGTTAATATATAGACTGTAATATAGCCTTGCATTTATATAGCCTTGTAACATATTGATATATAACTGCACAAAGGGGAAAAAATCTTGCAAGTGTCGAAAACTGTTTTCTCGAATTATAAATATCAGAAAATGTTCTGCGAACAAATGTGTCGCTTTCGATATTCCATGTTGGTAAAAGAAAATAATAATAACTGCTTGCGATAAACATATGCATAACATATTGGCACTAAAGCATGCTTCCTAAAATGTTCGAAAGTGCTGTTGTTATGCTTTTATTGCTTGCGTGTCCGTTTATTTATTCAAAGTCCAAAATTTCTTCTTAAAAAAATTACACTAGTCGTTGCTAGCGCTAGTTAATGGACACAACTGGCGCTTGTCGCCTCCTTGTAGTAAAATAAGAACTATAATGCATGTACAGACTGGCTAGCATGCATGGTACTGCACTGAACATGGGAAGAAGGGCTATGAAAAACTATTCTTTCCCATAATGCATGTGTATATGTTGAAAACCACTGTAGCACAACTTCAATAATAACTCTGTAGTTGTTGTAACAAAACTGCTGCTTGTGGGATATATCTTCTTGCTGCTTCTCTTTTTGTATTAGTGTAGGGCAATGTAAAAAATGTAGGAAATTACCCGTAGAACTTAGGAAATGGGAAAAAATGTTGTCCCAACTGCAAACAAAGTTGAGGGAAATTATTATCTGCTTCCTTCACTAGGTGTCGTTGAAAGTCTGGAATCCATTGAACTGGAAAATTCCTGGTTGAATATAGCTTTCCGGGGAAAATGTAGTCCTCGTATAGTAGAAAATGTCAGCATGCTTCCTTGTAGTATGGTAATAAGTCTTTCTGCATGGTAGTAATAGACTGCCTGCGGATGTCCGTCATGAAAAATGCCCATGGATGGTGTAGGCATTGCTTGTCCACGTCGTTTCGTATAGACAGGTTAGGTTAAAAGGGAAAATTATAATAAAGAAAGGAAATTGCAAAGGATGGGTAGATATAATTCACGTTTATGCACAAAAAACAAACTTATTTCTATTGCCTTTTCTTAAAATTAAATTAAATTGCCTCATCAAAATAAAATAAAATTAAAATAAATTGATTAAATAATTGCCATAACTCTTTGAAAATAAATAAGGAAAATTTAAATAAAAATATACAACCGTAATTAAAATATTAATATCCATGATTAATGTGTTGCATTAAATTATTAATTATTACTGAGCTGCTCTGAATGAACCTGTTTAGAAAGCTGATGATGTTTATACAAATAATACCCAAGTACTGATGTTAATAATAGATTCCAAATAATAAATACTAAGATAGACATGGGCAAAGGATTTAAAACTAATTCCTGAAATGAAATGCCCTTACTAACAGATTGATTAAGTTGCTTTAAGGCAAGTTCAAGCGGAGTCCATTGGGGAATAGTGAAATCAGATAAATTCTTGGGAATATTAAGTAATAATTCAATTTCCTTCATTTTTACTAGTTCAAACGCTAAAATTCTTGTATGTAAAATTTGTTGATCCACAATAATCTGAGAAAAATCCTGATAGTTAAAAAATATAGATTGCTCCTCGTTAATCTGAATTGATCTGTGGGTGTTCAAATTATTATTCAAATTCTGAATGACAATAAATTGACCTGAACCTGATATTAAAATACCATTACGTGTTCTAATAAACTGAAATAATTTATTGTCAGTAATAGACTTCACTTCAAAATTACAAAATGTAAAATTAATAAACAAAAGTAAGTGTTGCAAACATGTTCTAAATTCTGTTTAAATGTAAAAAAAATATTATGTTGTGAACCCTTAAAAAAATATATATATAAAATTTGCATTGCGCAAAGCAAGCTATTAGTGTCCTAAGAGGTTGCTTTGGCAAGCCTCTAATGGCCTCCTAATAAATGATAGGCCGGTGCAATTTGCCGTGGTTCAATATAATGCAATCTAAAACAAAAATTTCAGTAAATGCTACTTCTGAGTTTCGTTGAAACTCCAGGTGGTAACAAATGTGGCATCAGGGAATTAAGAAAGTGAAATTCAAATTTTAAACACAATAAAGATAATAAAAAAAAGTTTCTCAATTTCAAATTTTCTTTAAACAAAAGAAATTTAACAACTCGGTGCGTCAATCCCTTAGGTTTGTCCAAACAAAATAGATCGAGAATAGTTATGCAATATATTAAAATATAAATACAAATTTCTAATTATTACCTACTGTACTAAAATTAACACTAAGTTAATCAGTAAGAAGTAATGAATTTATTGCTGCAAAATAACGATTTTGATGTAATCATGGCTACGGAAACATGGGTAAATCCATCGTTCAGTGACAGCGAAGTAATTGACGATAGATATATTCTGTTTCGGTCGGATCGCGATGCACAATCTTCTAACAAAGGCTTGGAGAAGGGGTACTTCTGGCTGTAAACAGGGCTTTTCGAGCTATCGAAATTGAAACTCCGGTAATTGACCCTCTGATAAATTACTTGTTAGCAAAAATTAGCCAAATAAATATGCATATTTGTGTAGCCTATTTCCCCCCAAATACGAATCAATCTGTATACAGTTCCTTCTATCAAACTTTAGAATCACTTTATGAGCAGGGGTCTTCCCTTATTATTGCAGTGGATTTTAATTTCCCTGAGATAAAGGGGGCGGATAACAATCTCTTATTTTCAAACGAAGCTTGCGTAGAATTGAGTCATTTCATGTCACTCCACCTACTAAACAGCTTCAATGACATAAAAATGATAACCAACGAACGTTAGACTTGATTTTAAGTAACGTTAATAGCATAACAGTCACAAGGGAATCCGATCCTCTCGTACCAGAAGACATTCATCACCCAGCTTTAAATATTGACATTTCCATGACTCAATTTAAATCTATCACGAAAAATTCAATTCAAGCAGAATATAACTATAACTTTAGGAATGCAGATTTTTTTAAAATGTATAATCTTATGAGAGCTATAAATTGGAATGATCTGAAGAAATACACTAATATTAATGCCGCTATTGATAAGTTCTATGAAATGGTGTATGACATATTTAATAAATGCGTACCTTTAACGAAAACTCAACCGAAGAAATTTCCGAGCTGGTTCTCACGGGAAATTATAAAGAATATCACGAAAAAAGCATATCATAGGCAAAAATGGAAAAATAACGCTCCCCATGCTGAACATCATCATGAGAAATTTAAAGAACTTCGGAATATTGTTAAACGAGGGATTCAAAAAGCATATACGCATTATATTTCAAGCACAGAGTATAACATACTTCATACCCCTAATCTCATCTTCAGCTTTGCCAAAAATATGAAAAAACAAAAAAGAGCAGAACCTTTTCAATATCAAGGTAAAGTACTTTCTGACACACTAGAAGTAACAACAGCGTTTGCTAAATATTTTCAATCAGTGTACCGGCAGGATGATGGAAAAAATAAGACTTTGAATATTCAAACTTACAGTGAAATCGATAAACTAAACCTATCAGATATTAGTCTTAAAGAAATCGAAGATGCCATTAAAAATCTTAAACCGAAAAAATCTATTGGTTCCGATAAAATTCCGCCTTATATACTTAAAGGACGCGGTGAGATACTCAAATACCCCCTGCACACGCTGTTCAATCTTGTACTTTCCACCTCAACATTTCCAGATATTTGGAAATTAGCAAAAATTACCCCGATACCAAAAACAAATAAGCAAAATGATGTAGAGAATTACAGGCCAATAGCAGTCCTGGCAGCACCTGCCAAGCTCTTAGAGCAAATTCTTTACAAGCACATTTCTTTTCACATACGATCAGTGATCTCTCCTTATCAACATGGTTTCTTATGTAAAAAGTCTGTCTGTACCAACCTATCAGAAATAACTCATTTTATCGCAACCGCGATGGATAGCGGAGCTCAAGTAGATGTAATATATACAGATTTTTCGAAAGCGTTTATTACCGTAAACCATAGAATCTTAATAGAAAAACTAAAATCATACAATCTATCGAATCCGATGTTACAATTGTGTCAATCCTACTTAACAAACCGCAAACAGTATGTCACGTTTCAGGGAAATACTTCCGATGAATTTGAAGCTACATCCGGAGTTCCCCAAGGCTCTAACCTTGGTCCCTTATTCTTTCTCATGTACATAAATGATCTTCACGAACATCTGAATGAATCGGGTAAACTACTTTTTGTGGACGATTTAAAAATATACAAAAGAATTTGCAGTTACAGTGACTGTATCGAGTTACAAGCGGACATAAACAGTCTTGTGGAATGGTGCGAAAGCAACAAACTAATCTTAAATAGCGAAAAATGTTACCAAATGTCAGTAGGTGGAATGGGCGACCCTAGGCCTGCCTTTTGACCTACTTTCTCGCCTGAATGGATTTCTCTCGTAAGGCATGAGCAGTGTTGCCAACTTCTTACTCGAAAAATCACCAAGGTTTTTGTTTTTGGGTATAACCTAACCTACAATGAGAGAAAAATGGACAGAAAAAGCTCTGGCATCACTTTTTAAGCTATTTTTTATGCTAACTCGTTTTTTGACCTACATTTGAAATGACTTACGATATTTTCCTATAAGGCTGCCTCCCTCTTACTGTAAGGCCCCCCCCCTCAGTGTAATCTACTACGACCTGCTAATAGGCTTCTGCTCTCAGCGTAATCCGTTTTACGGGCTAAACTAACCTACAATGAGAGAAAATTAGACAGAAGAAAAGCTCTGGCATCAGTTTTTAAGCTATTTTTTTTTACCTTCTCCAAATCTTGCTCTTATGCTACCTCGCTTTTTGACCTACATTTGAAATGACTTACGACATTTTCCTATAAGGCTGCCTCTCTCTTACTGTAAGCCCCCCCTCAATATAATCTACTACGACCTGCTAATAGGCTTTTGCTCTCAGCGTAATCTGTTTTACGGGCTAAACTAACCTACAATGAGAGAAAATTAGACAGAAGAGAAGCTCTGGCATTACTTTTTAAGCTATTTTTTTTTACCTTCTGCAAATTTTGCTAACATCGTTCTTTGACCCAACATTTGAAATGACTTACGATATTTTCCTATAAGGCTGTCTCCTCTTACTGTAAGGTCCCTCAGTGTAATCTACCACGACCTTGCACTCTCAGCGTAATCTGCCACAATGTTTTGTTTTTAAAACTCTCAGGTGTGATCTTCTACAATGTGTGTGTGTGATAATCAACATTTATTTTTGTTACGGAAATCCCTGGCCCCCAAAAAAAAGAAAATATCCCGCCAGGAGTGCGTGGTGCCCAACCAAAAAAGTAAAGGTTTTCCCGTACGGCCTTCGAACGTAAAATTGATTGACGTGGGGGCGAATCTCTTCGGGGATGTTTTTCAATTTGTATATTTACCCGTGCATACTATTTATTATTAATTTAGCTGTGTTCTGTTTGGTGTCTATTTTGAGCAGTTTGCCCCGGCGGCAAAGTTTTATTGTTTTTAAATTTTTTGATTTTTTTACGCAAGCCATAATTTTACGTATGCACGTGACATTAAACGTGTTCTATGAGAAATACATGTGAAGATCAGCTTCTGTGCAGCCGGTGTGGGATTCGTGACGCTGCGATAAACATCAACTTCCGTGCCGGGTGGGAAACACAAACATCGCTTGTTCTGCAATGCTTTGCTGAAATAGTAATGCGAGAGATGCAAGTTGAGTTTGTGCCCTCGAACCTGGTCTGCGTGCAACACGCTCTGGCAGCACGTTGAGACGATTGTTTGCACGAGTCTACAAACATGGCAACACAGTATGTGTGTGCGTGTGTGTGTATAATATGTAGCATTATTAACTAGAGAGTGTTGGCAATTTACTTACAACTAAAAAAATAGAGATGCCAACGTTGCTGTAAGATGAAGAGAGAGAGACCTACGGCTGGCAACAATGGTGAGCGAATGCGCCATATTGTAATTTTCCAAGTCCCCGGGGGACCAAATGTTTATATATCGCGACCTTTGTAAACCTCTCTCGGGGGAACGATGTGCCACACGCGCGCGCGTGTTTTGCCAACTTGGAGAGTTGTAATATGTGGTGTGGTGTATGACCACGTGGTGAGTGGTTAACTAATCAAATGAACGTTTAAAGCAGCAGACAGGCATTTGTTGGATCTTCTGAACTTGAACACTGCTATTCGTCTACTTGGTTGAACGTTATTTTTTTTCACCAGCCTGACACCGGGATACACCTGCACTGCATCTAGTGTCAAAGAAGTGCAGCGTACTAGACGAGGATATTAAATTGCTCTGTTGTAAATGAGATGCATGATGTTTTTTTGTAAGTTGTTAATATGAATTGATGTTACTGTGAAGAAAGTGAAGGCAGAATAACGCCAACGCTATCTGGACTTGCTTAGTTAATTCAAGATAGTCGCGACAAACGTAAACGGGCTGTGCAGGACTTGGACATTTTTTTCGATTGATGAAAATTTGGTTCTATGATGATGACCTATACTAAATTTTTTGGTATGGGAGGACAGAGGATACCGAGACTCGACCAACACACTAAACCACATACCTCTCTACGGCTACATGTTCGGAAGTTACGAGTGATTAAAAGTTTTGGGAGGGTGTGTGCAAACATCCCTTGCCCTTGAACTCAGGACCACCAAACTTTGGCATACATACGCTACATCCCCAAAATCGACAAAGGGTGGTGTTTGGGGAGATTTTTCGATTTATTTTCGCGCAATATCTCACCGTTTTCGAGTTATTTGCAATTTTTAATGCTGGACTTGGAAAATTTTCGACAGAAAGGGGGGGGGATTCAACCATGATAACCTATGTTTATTTTGTTAGGAGCCAATGCTAACGCATGTCTCTACGATGATCCTATCAAAAAAAGATTGACAATTGGCCCACCCTTGACCTCCAAATTTTGTACACGTACCCTACATCACCAAAATCGACAAGGGGGTCGACCCTATCTTCTGCACAACTCTGACGTGTACGTTCTGTTTCGCGAAGAGTCGACAACCTTCCACAGCTGTTTGTATTATATTACATCAGATATTATATTGTATGAGTGAGTTGGCTGTGTGTATAAAGACTAGTTTCAGACATGGACGCGAATATAAAGCCATGATAATTAGCTGCTGTCCAAAGTTATTGCATAACTTAAAATATTTATATATAAAAAAAGGATATTTATTGTACTGTGCTTTCTAGCGAAGGTATTATTGTAAACGATATTGTTTGTAAATGTGGAAAGTTAGAAGCTCAGTCTCCGGCCTATCAATGATAAAAAATTTCATCACGGACAGCAACCAAAAAAAAAGGGGGTGCACGTCACAAAAGCATTGTCATATGGACTGACGATTATTATTATTTTTTTTAAAAAAACAGACCTAGTTACGATGGGTTATAACCTGTGCTGTCTTGCAATTGTTTTTGCTTATTTCAATGTCAGCGAGCGTGATATGAAACATGCATGCGAAGAAGGGAGGGAGATCATAACAAAATAATTCACACTTCGATTTCAATACTTTCGCTAGTCCTATCTAGAAGGATACTGGACGCTACTTTATTTGAAGATGGCTAAAAGCAAGGGAAGGAGAGAAATGTTACTTTTTACCTTTTTTGCCTGTGTGTGACGAAAATAGTTTTACATGCATACGGCTGTATCGTGATCTGCTTGAATCATCATCACGTCTGTGAGTTTTCAGCATTGCTGAATATATTTACATATCAACCAACGGTTATGAATTGCGTAGAAATTGGTTTTTGTTAACGGTCCAGTGGCGAAGTTGGAAACAGAGAGCGGTCACATCAGACAGGTGCTCCTGGTATCTAAAGAAATGCCCTCTCTTACAGAAAAAAAATGGAGTGTTAGAAAGGAAAGATGTTATACCCGAATGAACGGGGAGTCTCGAGCATCTTTCAATCCTTATTTTTGCGTTTAGCTAACGAGGAAAAAGAAACTTTACATATGGGGGGGGCGCAACAGCTGCTGTACGGTATTGTCCATGGATGTTAAAACTTTTGTTTTTTTTCTGAATAGACGGACATATCAGTGTTGCAATCTCCAGATGAGACCGGAGCTTATTATTATTATTATTATTTTGGACAAGGGGGATCAGATCAATGCATGGACTAAAACTTTTCTTCACATCAAAATAAAACAGAGGATTTTTTACTCCACTGCTTACTTATTATTGTAAAGAATGGGGTGCTGTGTCTTATTGTATAGTCTTCCAACAGCACACCTCGGGGCGTAAATTTCTGCTTCTTCATGTGAGGCGAATGGAGAGTTTGTTTTGCTGCTGTGATTAAATACTAAACCAAAATCTTATTACATAATTTTGAAGTATATTTGTTAATACGATCTATTGGGTTGGTGCGAATGAAATGTCCGCTTTGACGTCTGCTGGGAAACTCACCTCAACAACACAACACAGGGATTGACTGAGGTCACGTGTCTAACGTCATAAACTCTGTATACGTCCAGCAAACAGGCTGGAGCACCCAGACAGTCAGGAGGCAGTGTGTTGCTGAACAGGGTCGTCTGAAAGTGCACCATGGAGAAAACACAATTGCAAGTGATTTGTCTTTACGAATTCAAACTGGGACATTCTGGCCAGCAAGCCGCCAAAAACACTAACAGTGCATTTGGGCCAGGCATAGTAAATGATCGGACCATTCGCCGCTGGTTTGTCAAATTTCGTTCCGGTGACACAGCATTGCAAAATGAACCCAGTGGTCATCGACCAACATCATGTTCGGATGAGCTCCTCAGGAAGGCCGTGGAAGTGGACTCTCGGAAAAGTGTTCGTGCCATTGCAGAGGAGTTAGGCATACACCATACCACTGTCGTGGTATGTCTCCGTGCGATCAGTAAAGTGAAAAAGTTGGACTCATGGGTACCACATGATTTGACACCGGTCAACAAGACTCGGCGCCTGGAGGTGTGCAGTTCTCTCTGAGTGTAAGGAATAACTGGGATGGTTTCCCGCATCGCATTGTCACTTCACATGAAAAATGGATCTGCTATGACAATCGTAAACGATCAGGACAATGGTTGGATCGTGATCAATGTCCAGGGCGGTTTCCGAAACCACCTCACCACCCACGGAAGGTGTTGTTGCTGGTATGGTGGTCTATGGTGGGTGTGATCCATCATGTCTTTCTCAGGCGAGGTGAAACCATCAATGCAAATTGTTACAGTGCTGAACTCCATGAAATGCACCACAAACTTCTCCGCAAGCAATAAGTTGCAATATAAAACCCTTCCTCATCCAGCATATTCTCCCGACCTCTCTTCCATTGACTACCATCACTTCCGGAATCTCGATCACTTCCTAACAGGGTAGACCTTCGCTGACGATAAACATGTTTACCGGAACGTTGAAACGTTTACCGGAACGTTGAAACGTTTATACAGAAAGGTTGAAACGTATTGTCGCAAATAGTCGAACGTGTTGTGAATGGCAAATAAAAATAAAAAATCTCAAATTCAAAATCGGTTAAACAAGACAGAACAAGATAAAAATAGAATCTTCGGACTCGTATTTTTTTTTTTTTAACCGACCTACTCCTGGAAGTACTATATAAAATTTTTCAAGAATTGTATTGGACGAAGATGATGATATCTATTTGAGTGATCGATATTGCTGAAATTTATCCGGTGTTCTCTAGATGATTATGAAAAATTACATTTCTAAAATTGCAGGGGGAAGAAATAATAATCTAGAAGTCTCGATTGTGATAACAGAAGAGATGGACGCGACGAGAAGACAAGAAAGAAGAACATAAGAAGATTAATCGATGCGGACAAAATAAACGATGATCTAATCAATAACATTACAGCATTAAGTGCCATGCATTTTTTCTTCGTTCGTAATAAAAATTAACAAGTTATAAAAAGGATAGCAATCCAACTTGTCATTTGATCTCCTTAGTGAAGCATGTTATAAAAAAATATATATTGAAAGTTTCCAGTTCGTTTCATTTCGCGATTCATCCTCATAGCCGCGATAAACTTAGGAGGCACAAGACTTGTATACATTCCATCTTTCGTTCGGAGGGACAAGGTAAACCGAGCACCTAACCAACTATTCAATGGTAATAATATTCATGAATTTTTGTTTGAATTGAGAAAGTAAAAAAATGATCACCTCCTTTAAATATCACATCTACTCTAAAGCATTCATTTGCTGTTCATATTTTCCGTTCTTAAATTTGAATGTGTGTTTTGTCTAACAATTGATTAAATTAAGTACCGAACATTATCGAAAAGTAATTCTGAAAACATTATACTGAAATATTAACATTATAATAAGTGTCCTTCCATAGCCGTTTCAGTCTTCAAACTGCTTCCAACACTGCTTCTGCATACTTTTCAATAAAATCAATTTACCGTACGCCCTGGCCCTTTGCAGATTAACAAAAAATCGTCTAAAGTTTGAAGTTGTGACCCTTCTCTATACCGTTGCAAGCTTTTTTTGTGGTTATTCAAAGTACCTCATTTTCGCATATTCAAATACACACCAGTGAAGGGAGTTCATGTCTCATTAGTGATTTTAAATTTGTATTTTTGCGACCATGCACGCACTTCCTAACATTGTTGCCTTGTAGTCGATGAGTTGTGCGGGTAAAGATGTAAAGTAGTTAATAAGACCCCACACAGACAAGTCCCCCACCACTTCTTTCCAACATAGTTGTTGTTTTGTTACTAGAAAATTGTTATGATTACAGTACACCTGTATCAGTATAGAAGAACATGGTGACATTTTCTGTTTCCGTTGCCAGCAAAAGCAAATCTGCAGGTCACAGGTTCGAGAAACAAGACATTTTTTAAAAATTCTCCTGCGCATAATATGGACCACCTATAGCGATGATATAATATATTGGGTTGGTGCGAATGAAATGTCCGGCCCAGGTGCGTCATTGCCAAAGGCCAAAAAATTCAAAACTACAATACCTGGTTAATCAAAATAGTCGCCGTCTGCAGCCACACACTTTTGTCATCGCTCAGCCAACAATTGGATTCCATGGCGAAAGAAGTCTGGAGTCTGCGACGCAAAGATCTCCTCAACGGCATGTTGCACCACCCGATCATCAGCGAAGGTCTACCCTGTTAGGAAGTGATCGAGATTCCGGAAGTGATGGTAGTCAATGGAAGAGAGGTCGGGAGAATATGCTGGATGAGGAAGGGTTTTATATTGCAACTCATGGAGAGCCTGCACCGTCCTTTGTGCGACATGTGGGCGAGCATTGTCGTGCAACACGAGGACACCATGTCTGTGGACCATTGCTGGATGCTTGCGGAGAAGTTTGTGGTGCATTTCATGGAGTTCAGCACTGTAACAATTTGCATTGATGGTTTCACCTCGCCTGAGAAAGACATGATGGATCACACCCACCATAGACCACCATACCAGCAACAACACCTTCCGTGGGTGGTGAGGTGGTTTCGGAAACCGCCCTGGACATTGATCACGATCCAACCATTGTCCTGATCGTTTACGATTGTCATAGCAGATCCATTTTTCATGTGAAGTGACAATGCGATGCGGGAAACCATCCCAGTTATTCCTTACACTCAGAGAGAACTGCACACCTCCAGGCGCCGAGTCTTGTTGACCGGTGTCAAATCATGTGGTACCCATGAGTCCAACTTTTTCACTTTACTGATCGCACGGAGACATACCACGACAGTGGTATGGTGTATGCCTAACTCCTCTGCAATGGCACGAACACTTTTCCGAGAGTCCACTTCCACGGCCTTCCTGAGGAGCTCATCCGAACATGATGTTGGTCGATGACCACTGGGTTCATTTTGCAATGCTGTGTCACCGGAACGAAATTTGACAAACCAGCGGCGAATGGTCCGATCATTTACTATGCCTGGCCCAAATGCACTGTTAGTGTTTTTGGCGGCTTGCTGACCAGAATGTCCCAGTTTGAATTCGTAAAGACAAATCACTTGCAATTGTGTTTTCTCCATGGTGCACTTTCAGACGACCCTGTTCAGCAACACACTGCCTCCTGACTGTCTGGGTGCTCCAGCCTGTTTGCTGGACGTATACAGAGTTTATGACGTTAGACACGTGACCTCAGTCAATCCCTGTGTTGTGTTGTTGAGGTGAGTTTCCCAGCAGACGTCAAAGCGGACATTTCATTCGCACCAACCCAATAGATCGTATTAACAAATATACTTCAAAATTATGTAATAAGATTTTGGTTTAGTATTTAATCACAGCAGCAAAACAAACTCTCCATTCGCCTCACATGAAGAAGCAGAAATTTACGCCCCGAGGTGTGCTGTTGGAAGACTATACAATAAGACACAGCACCCCATTCTTTACAATAATAAGTAAGCAGTGGAGTAAAAAATCCTCTGTTTTATTTTGATGTGAAGAAAAGTTTTAGTCCATGCATTGATCTGATCCCCCTTGTCCAAAATAATAATAATAATAATAAGCTCCGGTCTCATCTGGAGATTGCAACACTGATATGTCCGTCTATTCAGAAAAAAAACAAAAGTTTTAACATCCATGGACAATACCGTACAGCAGCTGTTGCGCCCCCCCCATATGTAAAGTTTCTTTTTCCTCGTTAGCTAAACGCAAAAATAAGGATTGAAAGATGCTCGAGACTCCCCGTTCATTCGGGTATAACATCTTTCCTTTCTAACACTCCATTTTTTTTCTGTAAGAGAGGGCATTTCTTTAGATACCAGGAGCACCTGTCTGATGTGACCGCTCTCTGTTTCCAACTTCGCCACTGGACCGTTAACAAAAACCAATTTCTACGCAATTCATAACCGTTGGTTGATATGTAAATATATTCAGCAATGCTGAAAACTCACAGACGTGATGATGATTCAAGCAGATCACGATACAGCCGTATGCATGTAAAACTATTTTCGTCACACACAGGCAAAAAAGGTAAAAAGTAACATTTCTCTCCTTCCCTTGCTTTTAGCCATCTTCAAATAAAGTAGCGTCCAGTATCCTTCTAGATAGGACTAGCGAAAGTATTGAAATCGAAGTGTGAATTATTTTGTTATGATCTCCCTCCCTTCTTCGCATGCATGTTTCATATCACGCTCGCTGACATTGAAATAAGCAAAAACAATTGCAAGACAGCACAGGTTATAACCCATCGTAACTAGGTCTGTTTATTAAAAAAAAATAATAATAATCGTCAGTCCATATGACAATGCTTTTGTGACGTGCACGCCCCTTTTTTTTGGTTGCTGTCCGTGATGAAATTTTTTATCATTGATAGGCCGGAGACTGAGCTTCTAACTTTCCACATTTACAAACAATATCGTTTACAATAATACCTTCGCTAGAAAGCACAGTACAATAAATATCCTTTTTTATATATAAATATTTTAAGTTATGCAATAACTTTGGACAGCAGCTAATTATCATGGCGTTATATTCGCGTCCATGTCTGAAACTAGTGTTTATACACACAGAAAACTCACTCATACAATATAATATCTGATGTAATATAATACAAACAGCTGTGGAAGGTTGTCGACTCTTCGCGAAACAGAACGTACACGTCAGAGTTGTGCAGAAGATAGGGTCGACCCCCTTGTCGATTTTGGTGATGTAGGGTACGTGTACAAAATTTGGAGGTCAAGGGTGGGCCAATTGTCAATTTTTTTTCGATAGGATCATCGTAGAGACATGCGTTAGCATTGGCTCCTAACAAAATAAACATAGGTTATCATGGTTGAACCCCCCCCCCCTTTCTGTCGAAAATTTTCCAAGTCCAGCATTAAAAATTGCAAATAACTCGAAAACGGTGAGATATTGCGCGAAAATAAATCGAAAAATCTCCCCAAACACCACCCTTTGTCGATTTTGGGGATGTAGCGTATGTATGCCAAAGTTTGGTGGTCCTGAGTTCAAGGGCAAGGGATGTTTGCACACACCCTCCCAAAACTTTTAATCACTCGTAACTTCCGAACATGTAGCCGTAGAGAGGTATGTGGTTTAGTGTGTTGGTCGAGTCTCGGTATCCTCTGTCCTCCCATACCAAAAAATTTAGTATAGGTCATCATCATAGAACCAAATTTTCATCAATCGAAAAAAATGTCCAAGTCCTGCACAGCCCGTTTACGTTTGTCGCGACTATCTTGAATTAACTAAGCAAGTCCAGATAGCGTTGGCGTTATTCTGCCTTCACTTTCTTCACAGTAACATCAATTCATATTAACAACTTACAAAAAAACATCATGCATCTCATTTACAACAGAGCAATTTAATATCCTCGTCTAGTACGCTGCACTTCTTTGACACTAGATGCAGTGCAGGTGTATCCCGGTGTCAGGCTGGTGAAAAAAAAATAACGTTCAACCAAGTAGACGAATAGCAGTGTTCAAGTTCAGAAGATCCAACAAATGCCTGTCTGCTGCTTTAAACGTTCATTTGATTAGTTAACCACTCACCACGTGGTCATACACCACACCACATATTACAACTCTCCAAGTTGGCAAAACACGCGCGCGCGTGTGGCACATCGTTCCCCCGAGAGAGGTTTACAAAGGTCGCGATATATAAACATTTGGTCCCCCGGGGACTTGGAAAATTACGATATGGCGCATTCGCTAGCAAAATTTGCAGAAGGTAAAAAAAAATAGCTTAAAAAGTAATGCCAGAGCTTCTCTTCTATCTAATTTTCTCTCATTGTAGGTTAGTTTAGCCCGTAAAACAAATTACGCTGAGAGCAAAAGCCTATTGGCAGGTCGTAGTAGATTACACCGAGGGGGGGGGGGGCTTACAGTAAAAGAGAGGTAGCCTTATAGGAAAATGTCGTAAGTCATTTCAAATGTAGGTCAAAAAACGAGTTAGCATAAAAGCAAGATTTGCAGAAGGTAAAAAATAGCTTAAAAAACTGATGCCAGAGCTTTTCTTCTGTCCATTTTTCTTTTATTGTAGGTTAGTTTAGCGCGTAAAACGGATTACGCTGAGAGCAAAAGCCTATTAGCAGGTCGTAGTAGATTACACTGATGGGAGGGGGGGCTTACAGTAAAAGAGAGGTAGCCTTATAGGAAAATATCGTAAGTCATTTCAAATGTAGGTCAAAAAACGAGTTTAGCATAAAAAATAGCTTAAAAAGTGATGCCAGAGCTTTTTTCTATCCATTTTTCTCTCATTGTAGGTTAGGTTATACCCAAAAACAAAAACCTTGGTGATTTTTCGAGTGAGGAGTTGGCAACACTGCTCATGCCTTACGAGAGAAATCCATTAAGGTGAGAAAGTAGGTCAAAAGGCAGGCCTAGGGTCGCCCATTCTACCTACTAATGTCATATACTCGAAACACTACATCAATAAAATACGACTATTGCATAAATAAACAAAAATTAAAACGGGTAGAAACAATCAAAGATCTAGAAGTTCTGTTTGATTCTAAACTTACATTTCACGCGCACGTTAACTTTGTAACAAACGAGGCTTACAGACTTCTGGGATTTATAATGCGTACATGCAAAGAGTTCAAAAATGTCGGAAGCTTAATGATGCTTTATAATGCTTACGTTAGAGTGAAAATTGAATACGCAAGCATAGTGTGGCACCCTCAAACCCAGCAAGATATAAACAAAATAGAACAAATTCAAAGTAAATTCTTAAGACACTTAAAGTACAAACTAGATGGTATATACCCTCAAATGGAATCCCGTGAGAACCTTCTCAGATATTTTAACCTAACAACTCTCAACAACAGACGCATCATGCATCAGCTAATTTTCCTACACAAAATTTTAAATAATCTCATTGAAGCTCCTTTCGCCTTGTCACAGCTCGACTTCTACGTCCCCTCAAGCAAATTACGACCAAGAAAGCAACTCTTCAGCCTCCGTCGTAATAGAACCAACGCTCTGACAATATCCCCAATTTGGAATATGTGTAAAACATTTAATGATACTATCAAAAGTGAAAACAGTGTGGACTTATTTTGCCCGACCGCAATTTTGAAAAGGAATATACTAAAATTACATAAATTACGATAGAACCTAAGATTTATATGTTTGTTAAATGTTTTCTGTCTATATACTACATTCATTTGTGCAATATTTCAATAATGTTATCACAAAATTATTGTATAATGAACGCCAATAATGGGTAATATACCTGTTGCGTTCAATTTCTGAAATAAATAAATAAATAAATAAGGTGCAAATTGGGTAAATGAACTAAATTTCCTAATAATAAATATTAATAATAATAATAAATTCTTCAAATTATAACATTTGTGGTAAACCACACTGTTTAAATTTGGAAAGGCTAACGGTGCCGTGGCGACTTTTGCTGCACATGCCTGTGCCAATCATCGAGGCTTAGCCTGGACATGTTGCTAACAATTTTGATTACTCTATGTGCATAAAGTGCTAAAATTGCCCTTTTGTAAAATTTCCCTGATTTTATCAAAATTTCGTTTATCTCTATCCTTATTCTAATGAAAAATGCGTCAATTTCCCAAAAAATTTACTTACTATAAATATCTCTATAAAAAACGGGAAAATGTTGCGAGAAAAACACGAAAAAATCATCTTGTTGTTCCTTTGTAAAATTATTGGTCGTGATTAGTCTGAAGTGCATAAATGAGACGTTTTATGGCAAAATTTTATCTATGTAAAATAAAATATCCCTAACATTGTTGACATGAAGTTCTGTCGTGAAAATCTAATTCTAATGGCTATATGTTTAACTAAACTGGTAACCTGAAAGTTTTAAAAGAGCGAACGCCACTAGTTCGAGAAAATATTCAAAGTCTATGCTAAGTTTTTCTGAGCTTCTAACGTGCTCTGGAAGGCGTAAACGCGGAGAACGGAATTTGCTGACATCAGATATTCTAAGTTGTGCAAAGTTGCATTTTATGGTCGTTGGACGTAACTGAAAATTTCTCTACAGCGAGAAACTCGCAGGCTCGCTCGTCGGCGTGTTCTGGCGACTTCGGGAACCGTTCGGGTGCCGTCGGAGAGGTGGAGGGGGGAAATCGTTGTTTCGAGCAACGAGCAAACGTGACAATCCAACAGGCGGAGGAGGAAAATGGAAGGCGATGATTCGCTGATACGCTGAATGACGCGTAAATGTTTACAAAACTTTCAATTACTACGAACAACGTGTAGTAAGAGCTGCGAGAATTCGAAATGAAGTCAAGGACTTTTGAAATTACGTCATAGATGGGATGGAGAGGGAGATAATATCGTCGCGCTTGCGACAGCGTGTTTATTAAACTCGACCACTTCCGTGATCATACAATAACAAGACTTGGGAAGGTGCTAGCAAAATAAATGACTAATAACCTTGCATAAAGTACAATCAAACCCTAAAATGGATTATAACTTAAAATTTTTAAAACGCAATGAATAATAAAATTCTAAGCAAAGGTATAGTCGTAAAAAATATGATCTGTGAAAGATACAACAGGTTCGGAAACCTGGGAATTTGGCTTACTTTCTGCTTTTAAAGTGAGATTTGGAACTTTCTCGACTTTTGCTGTAAACTGATTCACAAATAAATCTTTAACTTTTACAATTGGCTGGACACAGGGTGAAATAGTCACTTCACTTTCCATTTTGCAACTGTTTTGAACAAAACTTTGACTCTTGCTTACGGCAAGCTCCTGAACTCTATCTTTAACAGATACAATATTCTTCAGCAAATCTAAAATGTCGTCTTTGGTGACTAAAATATTTCGGGATACATCTTGAACTCCTTTTTGTGTACTGGATTGAATAATAATGGACGGAGGAAGGGGTGGGGGAATTGGCGGGTGACTCGGTTTCAATGGTACCACTTCAACCATTGATGCAACATCGTCGTAAATCTGGTCAATGGACGGTGAATCATTATTAAGTTTGCTTAACGGTAATTCGTTGGTACACTCATGGTCAAAAATAATAGATTTCTTGCGTTGACGTTGACAGTAACAAATTATGAAAATTATAAAAATACTAATAATAAATGTTGTTAATAATAAAATTGTAATTATATTATAAGGATAGTCAAAGGACTTGTTCAACAGATACATAAAATTAGAAGCTTTTACGTTTGGAAGAAAACCGTTTAAAATAACTAAAATCGCAATGATTTTCATGTTGCTTAGGCAATCAAAACAAACAGTTCTTCAAAACTAACACGTACTTTAAGCCTGCCTAGTTTAAGGTAATAAATATTTTAACTCAACTAATTATTTCTAACTCTAGGCTCAATTTATATGCGTAATTTATTTATTTAATATAATTTATTTATTCCCTAAATTTATTTGCACTGGTTAACTTATCTTATCTTAAATTTTACTGCAAACTTATCTTATTTAATTTCAGGTGTTATCTTTATCTTTAAATACTTAAAATCAATCGAACCGTACTGAGGTACAAGGTAATGGAAAAATTGGGAGTGATTTACTCCTGACTACCTGAAATAAAATAATAATTATTATTTATGCGATCTTTAAATGCATTAAAATACTTATATCACTAAAACTTGAAGAATCTTTAATTCTCTCAACTCATTCTAAAATATGCTTAGCATATTATTGTGGCAAAGTTAGAAACTAAAACCGTTGTGGTTTAATCATTATCATTCTGCGATGGCAGAATGTATTTCCAGGATTATCGGTAGCTATCCAATATCTGAAGGAAAATACTTGTTATTGGGGCGCAAAAACAATCTTGACGTCGACGTCTACATATTCATATAATATAAATATTCTCATAATTGGCGCTTAAAATAAACTTTGCTAATATAATTATATACCTTCTTCTGAAGAGTAACTATAAAATTCTAGTGATGTATTCGCTGAGCTAGTATTATTACATACTGCAAAAAAAACTTTTGTGCCTAAAGCACATTATTGAAGAATAAGTCTGCTTTTAATGTTTAATATTTTCAGTGCCATTTTATTATAAATTAGTATTATGTCATGCAAGTGAAATTAAAAATGTTAAACCTGTTACTTATATAAATTTTCATTTTAGTGACCATTATCCATGCGTGAATTCGCGTTGTTCTCTTGATGATTTTCATCTTCATCTTGACCTGCCAAGTTTTCTTCGCCTTCACCGTCATCTGGCGCATAGTATTTTTTAAGTCTCTGGACGGCAATAGAGTCCACTAATGTCTTTCCGCGCTTGTTCTGGAATTCCACCAGGTATGTGTTAGGATTCTCTTCTCGGATAACTGTGGCTGGGCCTTTATAAATACCTGAAAAGCACCGTGGGGTTCCAATTTTCTGGGTGCTGTCAAAAATTAATACTTTATCACCTGGTTGAAATTTGATTTGCTTCCTCTTTCGATCATAACACTTCTTTACTTCAACATGTCGCTTCGCCAAGTTATCCGTAGCATTGGTTCTTGCTTTTTCCAATACTCGGAACCGTACATCATTCTCCACATTTTCACAGCTTGGTGTGTGTAATGCAAGCTCCCAGGGCAAAGTAATTTGGAATCCATGTACTAAAAAGAATGGGCTATACCGCAAATTCTGATTCCTTGTAGTGTTATAACTGAATACACTTGGTTGTAAATATTGGACCCAATCAGTGTGTTTTGAATTAACATAACACTTCATGATACTCTGTAGAACGCCGTGGTTACGTTCAGAAAGCCCTATGGAATTGTGTAAACCTACTGGCGAAAACTTGATGGTTATTCCCAATTTATTGCCAAGTTCCTGAAAAAGCTTAGATTTAAATCCGATCCACGGTCGGTGTAAATATCATGTGGGGTTCCATAGCGTAACACTATTTCCTCATACACAAATTCAGCTGCTGTACTAGCCGCACAATCCGTAACTGGTTTGGCTATTAAATACCGTGTCCCAAAATCTGTTGCGGCAATTATATATCGGTGACGAAGATTGGATGAAGGAGGATATGGACCTGGAAAGTCTAAGCAAATCCGCTGGAATGGCTTCTGTGCGGGAAAAGTACACAGTTCTCCTGATGGTAGACCTGGACGGCGTTTAATCTGCTGGCATGTAATACATTCCCTGATTTTCCTTTGGATAAATAATTTCATATTTGGAAAATAAATTCGTGATATTGCAACATTGTAACATTTGGTAAATCCAAGATGAGAACCTCCAATGGGTGAAGCGTGGAGTGTCTCAATTACAGAATCACGTAACGTCATTGGAATGCATAACAATTTCCTGGTAGTGGCTCCTAATTTCTCTTGTCTATATAATACACCATCTTCCAACACATGATGATAAACCTGCCTTTGCATGGGTAAAGGTAATGTCCCATAGTCCCTGTCTTGGTCCTCCAAAATCTTAATAATTGGGCCAAAAAATGAATCCTGTCTCTGATGTTCCGCGACATCTGTGGTTGCATCAAATAATGTAAGTGTCCTGGGTTCGGGAATGTCCTCTTCAGTGTTGCCATCCTCTACATTTTCTCCACATTCTCTGCTGAGGGGATCAGCGATGTTCTCCGTAGTTTTGACATGGATAGGAGTGAATGAAAAATCCTCCAAAAGGTTACTCCATCGAAGAAGCTTTGAGCTTAAATTACGGGATGTCCTAATATACGTAATTGCTTTATTGTCCGTGTGTACATCAAAATGGTGGCCCACAAGATAAAATCTAAATTATTTGAAAGCATATAAAATTGCTGTTAGTTCTTGTTCAATGACGCTCAATCATTTTTCAGTGTCTGTCAACGTTCTACTGCAGTACGCACATGGCAAGTACTCTCCTTCTGCATTGGGCTGCATCAATACGCCACTGACTGCATGAGATGAAGATCGGTGAAAACCTTGGTGTTCTTCGCTGGATCGTAAGGTAACAAAACAGGTGCAGTAATTAGTGCTTTCTTTAATTTCTCAAATGCTGATTGTTGTTCAGGACCCCATGTAAATTTCTTTCCCTTACGAATTAAACCTTGTAATGGTGATGCAATGTCAGAAAATTTTTTGACGTACTTCCTCACGTAGCTGCAAAGACCTAAAAACATTTTAACCTTTTTTGTGGTGGTAGGAACCTTATAATTCTTAATGGCTGACAGTATTCTATCGCTGATACGGTAACCATATCTGCCCACATTGTGGCCTAAGGCAATTGTCTCGTAGTATCCAAATGAACATTTAGGTACAGCCAATTTCAATCCGGCAGATCGTAAACATTGAAAAATTTCTCTCAATTCACCAACATATGCTTAAATGTATTAGCATAGTTATTGTCATTCATCTTCGCTGTAGCGAGCTGGACACATCGGGTCATCGCCGCGGGAGATGTCACATGTCCCATAGGTGTAAAATTCATGGCAAATTGTCCCCTGGCTGGTATAGTAAAGGCAGTATATTTTTCGATTCTTCTGCTAATGGTATCTGAAAGAATACTCGTTTCAGGTCGGCACTACGGTAGTAGCTCTTACCGGCCATATTGTGCAATATTTCTGAAATGTTTCCTATAGAAACTGCATCAAAAATAGACCTAGCATTAAGTATTCGAAAATCCTGCACCATGCGATAAGCTCCTGATTTCTTCTTAACAAGAAAAACTGGTGAATTGTAGGGTGATGTCGTAGGACTGATGACGCCTGCTTCTAGCAAGTTGTCAATTTGCTGATTAATTTCCTTACGCAGGTGTACAGGTATAGGGTAGGCTGGGACGTGAAATTCAGAATCGTCCTTTAACTTTATACGATGCGTATAGTTAGTGGCAAAACCAATGTCCTGCTCGGACCAAGAAAACACAACTACGTACCTCTCTAATAATTGTCTAAGTTGCAATTTCTGATCGGGTTCTAATGCTGGATTAATGTCAAATTTTGTAATGTCGTACACTGGTTTTGTCATGGTGCCAGTCTCCTTGGTCACCACAACGTTAGGTCCTTTGTCATCCGCAATATGACGCGAAGCTGGTACTGGATTTTGCCATGCCTCTGCGGTACCTAAGCGTGCCCCTTTCCTAATTTTAATTTTGTGAGAATTTAGGTTCGTAATCCAAATTAAAAGTGACTCCGGATTTACAATGGCTCGAGGCACCATTTGAAACTGTAAATCTGGTTCTAAATAAGTTAAATTCTGATTACTAGAATTTGTCAATTTGACAGGAATGCACAAATGAGATCTAGGTTTAATTTTAATTTGTTTGGAAGTCACAAATTCTGGCACATATAAATCCCTGATCAGACTAGCAACTTTTATGGATACGTCAAAGGTTTTTCTGCGTTCCGTCCTTAACTGGTTCCGCGGAGGAGTACCAAATCTCCTCAATGTGAGTCGATTTTCATCAAAATCCAAATTTTCTTTATGAGCTCTTAAAAAATCATTTCCCAAGATTGTCCCATGTTCAAAATTTGGAATCATCCGAAAAGGATGGGTAAAATTGCGGCCGTTTATTGCAGATGTTAACAGGACAATCTCTTTAATTTCAATTTGTTCTTTTGCTACTCCCCTTATGGCCGTATGAATTTTAAAACGTTTGGCGGTTGAAGGAATACCTCGATCACTGGTAACTGATACTTGGCTTCCGGAATCCACAAGAAACCTCTGACGTTGTCCCCCTAACACTGCGTTAATGTAAATTAATTCCTCATAGGGGAAACTAGAGACTGTAATTTGTTTTCCAACAAAGTCTGCGCATACGTCTCTTCTATGGGCAGTCACTGTTCGTTTAAAGCCTTCTTGTTCTGAAAACAAGTGGCTGCTGAGTGATTAGGGTAGTTACAAATCGAGCAGCGTGGTCTCCCCCGTTGCTCTTCCCTGTCTTCCTAACCTCGCCCTGCTGAAGACGAGGAACCCCGCGAGTTCTGTCCGCGGAAGTTTCCACGTCCTCGCCATTGTTGGGAATTGCCATATCGCCTATTGCGATCTGAATTGTTGTTATTATTTTGGCGTCCATTCCTATACCCCCTATTGTACTGTCGTCTATTATTGTTACACCTGTAGGAACCTCTATAATTGTTTCCTGTCTGATAATACTCTCTATAACATGGGTCTCTAAATTGATTCTGACTAGATGAATCGGTGCCATGGTGCTGTTTCTGATCCTCAATGCTATCCAGTCTAAAAGTAAGACTCGCTAATCTTGCTTCCGGACCAGTTTCCTGAGCCTGGACTTGAGCTTTCTTACTTGGAGGATTGTTCGCTGATTTCAATTGCTCGACCTCCATTTGCAAGGCATTGAATCTTGCTTCGATCCCAGAAGTAGGTCGCGATTGTGCAGACTCAGCAGTAGCCAGATTGTTATTCTGCAATAAAATCTGCTGCTGTTGCGAAAGTGTTGGTGCATTATGCAAAGGAGAGAATAAACTGTCCCTTTGATCTTCCTAACTCAGTTCTTTCAGCTTGCGCTGCCTCATCAAGAACTGAAGTTTTTCAAAGGATTTTAAATCCTTAAGTAACCCATGCACTGACTCATACTCTTTATGGTGGATATCTTTCATGTAATCCACCTGTAATCCTAATATAATCTGTTTGATCTGTTGTTGAACACTCATTTTGGGGTCTGCCTTAAGTAAAAGTAACTGTTTGTCCCGAACATAATTCGTAACTGGCTCAGTTTCCTTGTGTAATCTGTATAGAATTTGCTCCTTGATCTGGAGTTGATCCAAGGACCCTGTAAATTCATCCTTAAATTTTTGCCGTATCTCCTCGTAAGAAACGTCTTGATTTTCTGTACCATCTTTCCAAGTCTGGTACCATCGTAACGCTGGCCAGGCCAGAAGGGCTGGGAATAATTCTTGCTTACGGGTACTGTTCCATCCATTTAGTATGGCAAGGCTATCCACTTTATCTAAGAATTTTGATACATCTTCCCCGGCTATCCCCTGAAATGGGATACCCTCTAAAATAGTTGGGGGAACAAACTGAGACTGAGCCATAGTTGCAAATTGTGTTGGGCCTAAATCTCTAATATCCTGATCTTGTTGCTCTAATTGCTGTTCACATTTCTGTTTTTCTAATAATTGTCGCTGAAGGCGTCTAGTTAAGATTGGACTACGTTTAAATTTGGGGGTGGAACTTGCAGTTAGACCGCTGACATCTAAATTAAAACTTGTAGTCCCTCGTGCTATATCTAATAATTGATCTAATGTTTCATCGAGTTCATCTGCAAGATGAAAGCTCGACATCTATCATGGCACAAGTAAATTCTTCTCCCCTCATTAATATTAAAACCCTTAAGCCCTATGTATTTTCAAAATAAAATATGGCAAGGACATACTAAAAAAACTAAATAAATGAGCAAAATTCTTGGGGTGGGTAACGAACTTAGGAGCGGTATTGAATTCTAAACTAGTTAACAAACTCTTTTCATTTAAAAAAAATGAAAAGGCCTCAAGCACTCCACCACGTGTCATTCTAAAGAATGAAGGGATCTGAACCAGTTGTTTATGCAATTAATTGCTGGGGTGATGTAAATTGGTCATCATCCATCCTTGATGAGATCACTCGTCATTAGCATGGCGAGTTATCGCTTGGCAATGCGAAAGGTACAAAATTACAGTAAGGAACTAGACTACAGAAAATACAATGGTCACTCGTTGGTTTTTCGAACCGTTGAACCTGAATCATGGCTGGGTGTAGGATAATTACCTGTCTATCTGAAGTCTTTAGCTGAATCAAAATAAGCGAAGTCCTCTGTAAGCTTCTCCAATTCGTCGACCAGAGCGTCGTTCCACTTCTGACCTTGCTGACCACCTTCTCTCTCTCAACTCAATCCCAAAAGTCAGTCCTCCCCAGCTTGTCTCACCTCTATATTACTAGGCCATCGAGCTCTTCCTCTATGCCGAATCGTGTTATTTAATTGCTACCATGCAAACTGCTGACTCTATAACCAGAAGTATTACCTGTTTCCTGAATGCTCAGGAGATTTGCATGGCACAACACAATGCATTGTAAACATGCCTAAGAGGCTTGAGACAGCTGAGAAAAACAAGTGAATGCCCTGGTCAACGTGAAGCGTTCAGAGAGACTTAAATAAAATAAACATACAATCTTAGGGATTGATACGATACTCACAAAAACATACAAAAAGAAGGAATATAGAAGATGTTTCATGTCTCTCTGCTTTATATATTTGGAGCATGTTGAAAAAAAGTAATATACAACTAGTTATTTAAGAATTTGTGAGCAATATGTTTTTCGCGAATTCTTAAAAAAAGTAGTTGTATATTGCTTTTTAGTATGTGGGTAGCTGGAATATTTCTCTCTTCTGTGTGCCGTTGTTGGTAGGAAATATGTGTGCGGGGGCATATTTCAATAATAATAATAAAAGGTCGAAATATGTTAAAATTGTTAGAGGAAGGCAAGAAAAATGGAGGGGTGTAATCGAAGAGTTGCGTGTGTTTGATATCTAGTGGAAGTACATAGTTCTTCGAATCTTATTATTTAAAATATTTAGTTTTTATGCACGCTTATTGATATTACTCCTAAAATTAAATAAAAATCCGGCAACTATATCGAGCATTCGCAAAAATAGCGATGATGTAGCTTGAGATTTTGTTTTTGCTACGTAAACAAAATGGCCGACTCGCAATGACTGTGCCAAAATATGAAGAGGCTATATAGATTGAGAGATGGATAGAGAAGTTAATTAAAATTTAATTTCATGATTGCAAAACGAAACTTAAATATACTTACATATAAATTAATTGTTTTGGTGCTGATCACATCACATATTGCAAACTATGTATTGGACTTCCCATATGCACAGATATAATTTTTTTGTGTGTGTTGTAGTGCAAACATGTTGTCTGGCTCGGGACCTGGACCTACAGTCTAAAATATTATGGTATTATTCCTGCAATTATTTGCAAGCTTGGCCAGAGGGAAGAAGAAAAGTGATATTTTGTTTCAATATCGAGACTACATTAAAATTTATACATGTGTGCATGCGCGGGGGGGGGGTGAACTTTATTTTTTTGTTTGGGTGGGTTGTAAGGTGAGTGAATATGTAGGAAAAGTTCTAGTATACACATAAACCAAAGTTACATGGTTCTAGTCCCATAGGATCCAAGAAAATCAATGTCTTGGAAAACGTCTTAAGACAAATGTCTTAATCTTTAAGAAAGTCGACTTCCGGTATCTCAAGATGTTACTTCTGGTCTGTCAAGAAAATTTTCTTAAGACAAAAATCTTAAGACGTTTTCCAAGACATTGATTTTCTTGGCTCCTAATTGAGCTAGGATGATGATTTTAGGTTTGTTGGATAGGATTCAACGAGAACTATTCGACTAGCAAATAAAATCGATTCTACCCCCTCAAGTTTCGGAAATACAGAATGATTTTCATTTTTTTGAGAAACTTGATTTGCCGGCTTAGTTTTTACCCTAATTCGACAATTGTAATAGCGTTCGATAAAAAATTAGAAGTACTCTACAACCTATTGGAGGGATGATGACTAGTGCTTGCTGTTTTCGAGTTATTTTAGATTAAAATTTCAAGATGTAATTTCTAAGATGTTTTGTAATTCATAAACTATGGGTTGTAGAAAACCCATTCTTGTTTTATCTGCTATTGCTTGACGAATAGTATAAACATAAATAATGCTTATGGTTTGATTTCAAAAATGGCGACCGGTAATAACTCTGTTTTTTCTGATATTATGATTTATACTTCATACACCAAGAGGGCTGAGGGTTAGAAAAAAGAGATTGTTTGGTAGAAAAACTTAAATAGAATTATGTACACATAATATTTTTGTGTTTTCTATACACAAACATAATTATTGTTTTTATTTATTTACAGGATTGATTAAGGAGCAAGAACAGCATATACATAAATAACACACACCAAACCCAGCACCATCGTGAATTAGCCTTCCAAGGTTTTTTTTATTGCAAAGCATTTATTTTGTGGCACTCCACAAATAAAATAACATACCCCACAAATATTTTCAACAAGATGCAATCGGTAAAAATTTGCCCTACGTGTGAAACTAGTGTTTCAAGTAAAAATGTCGAAAGACACCGCCGTACCTGTGTACCTGGTAAGCATGTGACCGCTACAAAACCATGTCCCAGGTGCGTTAAACATATCACTATTGGTAATCTGAAAAGGCACATAACAACATGCGGAGCACCTGTCCCACGCTCGACCAAGAGAAAAGCGAAAGCCGACTTGCCGCCATCCGCCAAACGTGTCAAGCCTGTGGCGAAAGCGAACCAGTCTGCTTTTGAGGGTTTGTTAGAGGACTTTGTCCTCACTTCGGAGGGCTCATGTGACGTGCGTAGCTTTTTGGAGAACGTGCAAGCCAAAATGATTTCCATCCTCAGCCATGCGCTTGCAACGCACTCCACCAAATTCTACGCATCGCTATGTTGCCAGTACAAGAAACCGTCTGATGAAATTTATAGCTTCTACCACAATACCAAGGCGAAGACGCTGCATTTGGCGGATGTCGACAACCTAAAGGCCATATACAACGAGTTTGGCGAAAGGCTGGTGGCCAAGCAGGAGGAACATCAAGCTATGGGCTCAGGAGGTTTGCTGTGTGGTGAACCTCACGAACTGTGTATCAAAATTATCAAGTTTGTGCCTCTCTCCGCGTCCAGCTACGTCCCCTTACCACGTACTATTGTGTTAAAGAAGGCTGTCCTGAATATTCAGAACAGTGACGCCAAGTGCTTTCTTTGGTCGGTTCTTTCAGCATTGCACCATGTCCATTGGAAAAAACAACCACGCCGAGTTAACCACTACAAGCAGTACGAGCCAGAGCTGGAAGATGCGATGGTTGGGATCGACTACCCGGTGGAGGTCTCGGATATTCGCAAGTTCGAGGCCCGTACACACAACCCGCAGTTGGCTATCAATGTTTATGGCCTCACTGAGAAAAATGTTGTGTACCCTATTCGGGTGAGCGATGTAGAGAACGATGGTGCGCAGGATATTCATCTTTTGCTCATCAAGGACGAGACCCATCACCATTACACCCTCATCCGTTCCCTCTCCAGACTTGTTTCGAGCCAACGGAGCAGTGATAGTCACCACGTCGAGGTGTGTCGCAGGTGCTTGTCAATGTTCGACGGACAGGATCAACGCAGTTACCAACATGTTCGAGGCTCCAACATCGCTGTCGTGAAGCTCGCTCACCACAAGCTCTACTGCAGTAACAACGAGCTGGGGGTGGCAGTCTTGCACAAACCTGGTACTGTAGAAACATTTCACATGCACAGTGCCATGGTAGAGCATCCTGCTATCATCATCACCGATTTCGAGGCCTTCCTCAAACCTATCTCCACATGCGATCCCAATCCCAAAGTTTCCTCTACTACCCCCTACCAACTCTACGAGGCCTCGAGTTATGCTTATGTTGTGGTGTGGCGAGACCGACTTATTGACCCCGAGCCCTATGTGTATCGCGGTCCCGACGCAGTCAAACATTTTCTAGAAAGGATGGTTGGGGAAGCCAACGAGATAGGGGAGTTCCTGTTGACCCCCAAGTCTATAGAATCGCTGTCTTCTGACGACAAAATCAAGCACGAGGAGGCTACTATCTGTCCTGTGTGCACCAGGGAGTTTTGCACCAACAACCGTAAAGTTCAACATCATGATCACTTCAACGGTAGATACATTGGTCCTTGGTGCAACCGTTGTAATTTGTTGGCCCGGGATCCGCGCTTCATCCCCGTGTTTTTCCACAATGGCTCGGGGTACGACTTCCACCATCTGGTGCCACATCTTGGGTAAGACTACATGCGAATCAACGTCCTGGCGCAGAACGAGGAGCGTTATATTAGTTTGAGCAAGTGGGTGCGAATCCCAGAATCAGGCTCTTACATCAAACTTCGTTTCCTCGACTCCCTGAGGTTCCTCCCGGCCAGCCTCGATGCCCTGGCGAAAAAGCTCAGCGACGAGCAAATGCTCATCACCTCTGCCAAACTTTCCAAACTTGGACGCCGGTCTCTTCAGTCGTAAGGGGGTCTACCCCTACGAATACATCACCGACTCTACCAAGTTTGCGGAGAAGTCGCTGCCTCCTCGAGCAAAGTTCTACAGCAAGCTGCGAGGCTCAGGCATCTCTGAGGACGACTACAACCATGCTCAGTCCATGTGGCGCGAGCTGGAATGCCAAAATCTTGGAAACTACCACGATGCCTACCTAAAACTCGATGTGCCGCTCCTCGCTGATGTGATCCAGGCGTTTCGTGCAACTGCGAAGACCATCTACAAGCTGGACCCTGCATACTTCTACAGTCTTCCTGGACTGGCATGGTCGGCCATGCTTCTTGTTACAAAAGTCAGGCTTGAGCTTCTTTCGGACGTGGACATGATGCTGTTTGTAGAACGTGCCGTCCGGGGTGGAATGGTCCAGGTGTCGCAGCGACACTCGCACGCCAACAATCACCACATGGCCACCGGTTACGACCCCTCCCAACCGTCCAGCTACATCATGTACAGAGACGTCAACAACCTCTACGGACACTCCATGATACTGCCACTCCCCTCCGGAGGGTTCAAGTGGGCTGATCCCTCCAAATTTAATGTTGAAGGTTTCAGCGATGTGGAATGCGTGTTTTTTGCCGAGGTGGACCTTAAGTACTCCGAGAAGATGCAGGATTTGTTCTGCGACCTTCCCCCAGCCCCGGAATTCAAATGCCCGCCTGGCTAGAACCAACGTAAGCTCGTCATGGACTTCAAGTAAAAAGAGCATGTTCTGCACTACCAAAACCTCTGGTGGTTGATGGAGCAAGGGGTTACCGTCCGCACAATACATCGAGTTCTTATGTTCGAGCATTGTCTATGGTTGAAACCATACATTGAGCTCAACACCAAACACCGCACAGTCGCTACTTCTGATTTCGATCGCGATTTCTTCAAGTTAATGAACAACGCAGTGTTTGGGAAAACCATGGAGAATGTGCGAAATCGTGTGAATGTGAGGCTAATATCAAACAAAGCACAATGTCGCAAGCTTGTAGCAAGCCCGTTATTCAAGTCACGTACTATTTACAACGAGCAGCTTGCTCTGGTGCATATGAGGAAGAGCGAGGTGATGATCAACAAGCCAATCTATGCTGGTGCCACAGTATTAGACCTGAGCAAGCTGCACATGTTTTATATATATTATAAGATACTACGCCGGCACTATAACATCAATATCAGCCTACTCTACACGGACACAGATAGTTTGGTGTATCACGTTCGCACGGATGACGCAAATAGGGATATAGCCACGGTACCAACTTTTGTGAACCTTTTTGACACGTCAGGCTATTCCCAGCCGAACCGATACAAAATCCTGGCTCGCAACAAGAAGGTGCCTGGCAAACTCAAAGACGAGAAGGACGGTGATGTAATTCTTGAGTTTGCCGGTCTTCGCGCCAAAGCCTATGCTATTCGAGCAGAGGGTTCCATCACAAAAAAAGCTAAGGGTGTGGGCAGGCAGGTCGTCCAAGAGTGCCTCAAGTTCGAGGATTACAACGAGACTATTCAAACTAGGACGCCAATTCTAGGAGTGGAGCAGCGCATCCAGAGTGTCGACCATGTGTTGACAACCAACAAGGTGAGAAAGGTTGCCCTGGACGCAAGCGACGACAAGAGGTGTGTTCTGAAAGGTGGGATTCACACGCTCCCATGGGGCCACTATCGTCTAAAAACTAGTAAGACATGCCTCACATGTAGTACATAATATGTATGAATGTATGAAAAAACCTCATGTAGCAGAAGTTCTAATTTAATATAGCCAAGATACTAGAACAATAGTGTTTATCTTGAAATGCAAACAGGTAGAGGTTTGGGATTTTTTTTACGGAACTAACTCCCTGCCGTGTCCTACGGGGCGAAAAAGGGGCACACGCAGGGCCAAATGAGGAAGTTTTTTTGAGCGCTCAAAAATGCATCAAAACTAATTTTTTTTTTACAGATTACACTGATGAACAAATTCAAACTTTTTTTTGCTCCTTTGAACGAAAATGGGTGATTATTTATAATTTGACCCTGCTGAATCCAAATCTGAAAGTAGAAATGCTGCATCACCTATTGTTTTCCCTGGATTTTCATTTTTTGTTTTTAATAAAAATTTAATTCCCTTTGTAATAATACTTCCAAATTTGAAATTATTTTTGTTTGTTTGCTCATGAAATAAGATTTAAATATTGAAGTGAATAACTATGAAATATAAAAAAATTAAAATATATAAATAGGACCGATTTTGACTGTTCAATGAAGAAATTTCATGCAAAAAAAGGGAAAAAACACATTTTTACTCACATTTTCAAAATTTCTTTCTTGAACTCTGCCGTTTGTAACTGCCACCAGAAACCTCTTCCTTGAGGTTCCAACAGTAGTCTGCTAACATGTTCTGTACCGATTTTTCTGCATATTGTTTCTCCATGACAGAAATATCCTGCTGAAATCTCTTGCCGCATTCGTCACTAACCGCGCCCAAGTTAGGGGGGAAAAGTCCAAATGCGAATGTAACAGTGAATTTTCAAGGACATATTGCACCCCATGCGCTGATAACACTTCAACAAGTTCCTTGTAGTTGTCAGCTTTCACATTTCCAAAAAAATTACAGCATACTTGTCTGAAAGCTAACCATGCGCATTTCTCTTTTTTCTGTTAGCAATTCCACAAACTTGTCATCATGAAGGATCTCACGGACTTGCGGCCCAATAAATATGCCTTATTTTAACTTACTTTCACTGAGTTTAGGAAATGTTTTTCTCAAGTACCCAAATCCCTCACCGTGTTTATCTAAAGCCTTAACAAAAGTTTTCATCAGCCCTAACTTTATATGCAACGGTGGTAACAAAATATTCTTTTTCTCAAGTAGAGGGTGATTTTTAACACTCTTCTCTCAAGGAATTAAGTTTCTTCATATGGGCCAATCCACAATGTTGTAATGTTTATATTTTGCCCGGTTGTCCCATTTGCAAAGAAAGCAACATTTTTTTTTTAAACCCAGACTGCATACCTAACAGTATACCAATCATTTTGAGGTCTCCTCATATCTGCCAACCATATTTTTCATAATTTATCACTTTTAATATTGTATCCATATTTTCATACGTTTCCTTCATGGTGGAAGAATAGGCAAGGGGTACTGATGGGTATATATTCGCATTATGCAACAATACTACTTTTAAACTATTCTTAGATGAATCTAAAAATAGTATCCACTCGTTTGGGTTGCGACTCCTTCCAAGTTCTTGCAGAAGGCCTTCTACATCATTGCGGTAAGTTAACTCATTACTAACCGAAAAAAATGTGTCAGTGATTGTTGGTGTTTCCGATATGACACCTTAACACCATCTTGTAATAAATTCCACCCTCGGAGACGAGAACCTAATAATTCCGCTTGAACTATAGAAAGGTTGAGATCTCCGACTAGATCATTTAGTTCGGATTGGGAAATAAAGTGAGGTATATTTGGATCGGTGTTTGAATATGAGGGTCCAGGTTCGTCATCTGCAGAAGCACTGCTTGGTTCTGTTTCATCCACAGTCCATTCTTTAGCAGGCTTAGGAATTGGTATAAAATCATGACTATAGTTTTCTTGGCTGAAGGAACATCAGGATAAAATATAGAATGTTTTGATTTAGAACTATATCCCACTATGTTTGTTAAACAAAAGTAACAATTCGTAGTATGATCTTTCTGTTCTGTCCATATTACAGGGTTTCCGAAGGGCATTGATTTGTGAGTGCCATTAAGCCAACCACGTAAAGTTCGCGAACAATTACAACAAATTTTACCTGGTGCCCAGCTTTCTCCCTCGTCTACTTTACTTCCAAAATACAACTCATATGCTTTTTTCACTATAGGAGTGATAGTATTTTTCTGTGACTTCGGAGTAAATTCCCCGCAAACATAACAAAACAGTTTCAGTTATTCACACATTTGCGTGACATGGCGAATTCATTAATTGAGTTTAATACAATTTCTTTAAAAAAAGAACAATTATGAATGCTCTTATGTTTTGTTAAAATACAACAATCATTTCACTTCACTACAACTTACATTCACAATTTCACGAACATACACAAACATAAAATATGGCTACTCGCGAAGTTATTGGAAAGGAAGTTAAGACTCGACTAACCCACAAAAGAACAAATTTTAACAGAGAAACAGGAAATTACTCTACTGTCAGATGTTTCCTCCACGAAATATTAAGTGGCAATCATAAACACACAAGGTCACTAAAAGGTTCTTATCCATTTGCTAGGAACCAAGCATTAAGCTGGATGCAGAGCAGGGTGCGAAGACCTGAAACCATAAAACTATAAAATGTGGGTGTTCTGCAAAAAATTTCAGTGATACAGGAAAACGGATACGATATTCATTATCAGCACATCTGAATACATAAAGATCACTTAGTTTTGTTTAAAGGAGTATTTCATTGTTTATCAGTGTTATCCTCAAAAAATCTTCTCCACAAATATAAGAAGATGTTCTATGAAGTATGCTCAATTGGGGTGTAAGGGGTACCTTGCACGTAGGCGCCCAAACGTCAACCTCACTTCCACGTAGTGCACCCTGGACTAATGACTAACGAGGCTGGCTGGCTGGCTGGCGACTGGCACTATGGCCAGTATAATTTTGTGTGTGTTGTCCTGTTTTTTTTGTTTTTTTTTTGTCCTTGTGTGTGCTGAGTGCCTGTTTACAGCCTCAGATTTTAACAAAAGTCAGAATATTTTAAGATTTTTAGTTATGCAACGTTAGAGTTGTTATTTGTAATGGTAAGGGACTGGTCCCCGTATAATGTGACGGGGCAAAATAGCCTAAGTGCTGACGCTCCCAAAATTTTAAATTCAAATTCAAGTATGCTCAATTATCAACCTTCACTCTTCGCAGTACATCCTGGACACTGCGTTGCAGGTTAACAAAAAATCTAATATTTGAACCTACGGTCAGTATAATTTTTATAGAATTATGTGATTCTTTTTTTTTCTTGTACTTAAAACTGTTCGGTCACTCTTTCATTCTTGACATCATAGACAAAAGTTTTCTCTGCAATAAGGATGACGCTGCACAGGGTGTTGGCGGGCAAGGCATCTTTGAACTCACAAACAACCTTGATGCTGGTGCGATCGATAACAACTACCTGCTTTCTCTTCGATGTGTTAATGACGAACATGGGTCTGCGAGCTATGAACTCATTGGGGTTGTAGTACACGTCCACGTTGCCGGAGGTCACTCTCTTGTAAGCTGTGTATGCCTCGTATAGTTTCAGGTAGTCGTTGTTTGCAATGTTCAGGTTGTAGTTCTCACGCGGGAATATCTCGTTCCTGCCATTTTTGAGGTAGACGTTTTTGATCTTGCAATTGTCGAACTGACTCGAATCTTTTTCTTGGTTGTTGTCCTCCCCCGTCTGGATGAGCACGACCACAAACTCTGGCATATCGTACCGGATGATGTTAAACTGTGTGGTCACGTCAAATTCAAAATGGTTGTCGGAAGCAGGATTCTGCACGCACTGGTAACCGTAAAATTGGATGGGTACTTGGGGATTCTTCAAAATGTTTGCTTTGTACTTGAGAGCGTAGTTAGTTTCGTATTCCACTACCGGCATGCGCAGCTCCATGGACTGGATGATGCACTTGGCAGGATCGGGTAGTGTGTTGGGAAGTGCTGAACCGTCTGCACTCAAGGTGCTGTAACGCATCAGCGCATTGTTGTCGTTGGCCCTTCTGCGAAAAGTGACGCGCAAACCACCCTTCCACATAATCTCTGTGTAGTCGGAGAAGAAGCCAGGAAGCAGGCGCATGGGAAACAGTACTGTGTGACTTTGAGTTTTGATTTTTGTACCTGCATCGAATCCCCCTGCCTGGTAGTATGCTGCATCGGTCTTGGAGAGTTTCAGTGTTCCCACAGCTGTAGAGGTAATCCCGGGGTAGTCAACCCTATCGATGACGGTGCCATGCTTTCTAACTTCCACGTGCGAGAATAGGTACGGCACAAAATTGTCTACAAGTCTTAAATTTGCATTGGCAAGAAATGCTTCGCCGTTGTCTCTCTTCACTACATCAAACTTGATATACAAATCAGCTCTGAGGGTGAATAAACCCATCCCCGACGTCCACGTCGTATTCTATCACTCGATTCTTTTCATTGAGGTTGGCAAACGTGCGACGATTGGGAGGGAAGGACTGCAACTCGTAACTTTCGATTTCCTCCATGATGGTTATTTATTATACGTTAATATCCACGACGGTAGTGGTCGTGGCTCCTGCAAAATCAATCATCTCTCCCTTCTCGTTGGTAATTGCCAATTCTATGTTGTCTATGTGATTACGAGATACAGGAAAGTATATCGGTGGGGAGGGTGTGTAGATAATTGGCTCCATGAACTCAGAGTTTGGTTTGAACGTAGCGATAATACCTGTCTGCTTGTGACTCCCTGGGATGCCGTCCGAGGATTTGGTGATCATACCTTCTGCCACATTGCAATGTATGTTCAGAGTCTCGATGGCTAGAAATTTAGGAATGTTAGCACCAATGTGCTTGATGCCAGGTTCGAGCTTTGTGTTGTTCTCGAATCCCAAAAGCTCTCCGATGGTACCCAGGTCTACGGTTTCCGTGGCAGACACCAGTTCCACCCTGTGCCCTGCGAAAGCAATACACTTCTTGGCAATTGAGCCTGCAAGGTAGACAGGTTGTACTGGCCAGGGGTGATGCTGATTTTTTCGCTGACAATTTTGATGGTATTGTTGTGTACCGTCACATTAGGTATCAGGTACATGCTGTAGAATGCACGAAGAGCAATAGATTTAGGATAGATGATATCGTCATGCAATGTGAGTTTCAGAAGCGAAGTCTCGCTTGTGAGATGGAATACTCCCATAGTGCTTTAGGTGCCACAATGCTTTCTGGAAATCCTCGATTGTTGGGTTATTTAATTGCGAGAGGAAGACAAGCATGGAAACGCAGAGATGGTCACAGTTCACATCGCTGAAACCCTGAATACGTTCGTCATTGTAGTAGAGGTTGGCAACACTGAGATACTTTACCAACTCATCAGGTGGCGTGCCTCCGAATGAATCGAAAACAAATGCTTTGTTGCTGTTGGCTTTGAGGTAGCATATCCAATGTGTACCAGGATTTTCGTAACTGTCCAGGATAACCACGCCACACTCTTTTTTCTTCACAACAGAAGGTAGAGAATCAGACATGAAAACGCCCCTGAAGTGCTTGACCCCCAAAAATTCGATCAGAGATTCAATATCGAAGTTAAACAGGGGCTCTTCATTTTTTTACATTTTTTCAAAGCTTCGAGGTTGTTCTTTCGCTTTTTGGTCACACCTTTCCCCTTCTTCTCCATAGCCAGGTTGTGGCGTTTCTGATCTTCCAGCTGGGCCTTGTTCTTCTTTGCATCGATGACGGTCTTGGCAATGGCGGCACTGCCTCCTCTCAAGCTGCGTACAGCGCTCAATGCTGCCAAGATAGCCGGGATGCTGAATATGAAACCTCCAGTCTTCTGCTGCTTTCGCGAACCTTGTAACCTCCTCAACTGAGGAATGCTAAGCAGCAATTTCATTCCATGACCTTTTGCCAAGCAGGAATGTTTCTTCTCGCGCTGCTTTTTGGTAAGCAATCCATCAAGAGCTCCGAGAGACTTGAGGTTTGTGTAGGGTATTTGGTAAACGACACCTTTGGACTTCATGGTGATAGTATGTTATTTGTATATCGTGAAAAAGGTAAGGCTTTCCCCCTAATGTAATGAAGTGATGATAGGTTGGTTATACAAGTTGCTTTTTCTTCACAGGGTGTTATTTATTTACAGCCCCACCCCAATTTTTGTTTTGTGTTCATGGCGATGGTCGTACCCAATGCGGCAACCCTTCACCTAGCGAGGCATCTCTGCTGACGAGTCTCCCGAAAGCTGCATGCTCCAACTTCCTGTCGGCATCATGACGTGCGTCGAGATCTGTGTGAGTATTGTAGGCAATGTCGTGATCCTTCCATGCTGCGTCCAGGGGGTTCACACAGTTGTCTCCTTTCTCCAGTCGCTGTTCGAGTTTCGTACCCGGACCGCAGTACTGGTAACCTGGCAGGTGCATCTCGAAGGGTAGCTTGTTGATAATATCGTTCACCAAACCTCGACCCTCGGCCACATTCCAGAATTTGGGAGGCAGGGTGTTGATGATTTTGATGAGGTACCCTATGCCTTTGCTGTCGTTGACAATGAAGTTGCTAAGCTTGGTGCTAATCATGTCCATGATGCCCACCTTCTCGTTGTGGAAGTTGCGATTGCCTGCATTTTCTTCGCCTGCGATAACCAGCAATCGATCTACAAGCTTCCTTACGTCGTCTACCCAAACAAACTCTTTAGGTAGAGTATTGTAGAGTTTGACACCGCTGCCAGTCTTGAGCTGGGTCCATATTGGCTTGATCAGGTTCCTGTACTTTTCTCCACTACTAGATTTCACGCGATTCTGTGTTGCATCGTTGTTTTGGTACAGGGCGTCCGTCATGATCAAAATTTCTGTGTAACTTTGGTAATCCTCATCTGTATAATCTTTAGGTTGCTTCTTAGTGATAAGTTCCCACAGTCCCACGGTGCCGGGATACCTAGTCCAGCTGTTCTTCTCGCCCAAATTAACTTTTACATCGTCACCCTCGAACGTGACTTTTGACGTTCCAATCTTCCAAACCACACTCTCGTTATGTTCCATGGTCGGGTACAATCCGAATACCTCGTCTTTTTCGAATTTCCCGGTGCTTAGGTAATCCCTCGCCAACGGACCCAGCTCGACTAGCTTGTCCGAAGAGGTACTGCCTAGGGCCTGACGTCTCGGAGCCGGAGCAAGTTCGAACGGAGTAGTGTGAATGCTGGATATCGGTGTGGGTATGGTATAATTTCGAGCAGTAAGTGGCACAAGCTCGTTGAATAATTCTTTGTTTTGCTCGGTGACATCTTTGATTTCTTTACAAAGTCCACTCATGGCATCGATGATAGGTTGTTCCTGACGATTTTTCTCTTCGTAAATTCCACGATTCTCGGATTTCCAACCCTTAAACCGTTTTGCCAGGTAGCTACGCAGCTTCAGGTTGTCGTCTGCAAGTTTGCGTTTCATTTTTTTTGTATGTAGTTATTTATAATAGATCAAAACGTATCTTGTAACGCTGCAACGTTTAGAAAATTATTAATTTTGTTTCTGTATTTTCCGTTATTGGGTTTCTTCGTCATGTCTATTGTGACAAATCCGAAATCATCTTGGTTCCAGCATGAAGAGCAAAATTTGGAAAACTGATTGTAGTTTATGTCCCCACCTACATAATCATCGTAAGCGTGTTTTAAATAGGTGTAGTCTTGACGAAACAAACAAATGAAATTAGCATTGTCTCGGAGTAGCTGCTTGGGGATTTTGGAAAAAGTCTGAGCAAGATAGAAGCAACCCATGGCTCTGTGCCGACCCTGAGTAAAAAAAATTCGAATTTCGTTCTGGTTCTCCAGGATCACATAGTCAAAAACCACCACCGAATATTCGAGACAGCAGTCTAGTGGTATCACTTCAGAAGCAAATATAGCTATGCCTAATCCCTCGTACAGTTTATACAGCTGGCGATACTTCGGTTGCTCCAAACTTTTGGAGAAAACATACAGGTGCCTATTCTTCCAGCTTAACCAGTTGGGTGCAAGAAGAAAATTATCAATAAGTAACATTGTTTTTCTACATCCAGAAGGTCCAACAATAAAGCAGCGAATGTTGTCGGGTAGAAGCTCGAAATTTTTCCTATCCTGACGTTCCGATGGAAAATCTGGCAGTTGCCGTACCACATCCCAAGCACCCGTTACACAATCACCTCGTTTGCGTCTATCCAACTTTTTTCCTCGAGTCCCAGCCATTTCACCAACAGTTTGTCACCTTTTCTACGTAATACTTTTTAATAAGATACGTGTCGGGGTATTTTGTTATAGAAAGTTCCTCATCGTAAAATCTTCCTTTCATAATTTCGTCGCGATTATGTTTTATTATATACATGTGACGGTTTCCGGGTGAAACTACGGTGAAAAGTTCCATACTCCAATTTTTTGTGAAGCCTTTTTCGAACGCACGCTTAACTTTACTGATTCTCACCTGATCTCCAATTTTGTATTTCGGTTTCTTGCTTGTAAATTTGTACTTTGGACAGTAAACCGTAGAAATTAAACGTCGCTCGTCAGATTTGTTGACGTCAGCTGGTTTCATGTTTATCGTGCGATGCAAACTGTGATTATAGCTGTTATCAAGTTCAGGAAGCATGTCGAGCCACTTGTAATTCCCCTGAAGCGTGAATTGTTTCCACTTGCGTGTTTTGAGAGTTCGGTTCAAACGTTCCACTATGCTGGCTTTGATGTGACTAAACGTGGAGTAATGTTGAATATTTTGTTTTTGAATAAATTGCCGAAAGACAGAGTTGTAGAATTCTTTTCCGTTGTCTGTTTGAAGAAATCGAGGTCTCCTGCCACTTTCATCGAAAACAGTTTTGAATGCTTCCACCATACAGGTTCCTGTTTTTGCCTTGAGGGGTAAAGCCCACGCAAATTTTGAAAATGTGTCTATAACGGTGAGAAGATACTTGTACCCCTTGTTGATTCTATGTATATTTTTTAAATTGCCACTGCTCATTTCCACAAGGTCAGCTTCCCACAAGTCGCCTTTGGTCACTACCGCCAGTCGTTTGTAGTTTCGCCGTGCAGGTTTGTGCAGCTCGTTCACAATAGCCTGCCTAGACATTGCGCGAAAATAAGAATATAGCTTGGATTTGATTTCTGGCTGCAGACAATGCCGGGTTTTCTATGTACAGCTTATCACCAATTTCTGTGTCGATAATTTGAGTGGCATCTTCGGCATAGGCAGTCTCGCGAGTTGCGGGGTGGGTAAAATCGACCAACTCCACTCCTCTTATTTTAGGCTCGTCACTGATGTTCGTTACGGTTATGGTTGGGTAGTGGTTTGCGTGAGGCAAAGACCAGTATGAAACCTTGACGGACTGAAGTGTGCCAGCAATGAAAAACTGGTGATAGGCTTTGGCAGGAGTCAGCATGTAGAGTTTGGCACCCGGATGGAAGAGCGAGGAAAATTCCCTGTTTGGAATGCTGTACAGTTCAATGACAACAGTGGACTTGAGATTGTCGATGCTGGCGTTCAGGGTGTTTACATTGGTTCGAACCTCGCTCTCCACATCCTCCAATCTACCGTTCACCGATTCCAGGTGTTCCTCGATAGCACGGACAACAGTGTCGTAATTGGGCTTGATCTTCACATTGACAATAAGCCTCTTGAATTTTTCGTTTAACTCATGTAGTTGGGTACTGAAATTGGTTATGGCCGATTCCTGGCTCGCCTCGATGCTGCCAATTTGCTCTTTCACATTGGCGATAATCTGCTGCAAACTTTCCACGAGTGTCAACTTGGAGCTCTGGGTTGCGAGGTCGTGGATCTGGGTTCTAATTTCCGCAAACAAGGCATGTAGCTCGCTGATGTTCTGGTTGGTGGGTAAGGTTGTAACAGACTCCCGAAGCAATTCAATGTCGGTTTGGATGTTTTTGATGTCGTCGGATTTGAGTATTAGGTTGAGAGCCCTCTTCACGCTTTTCAGTTCCTGCGAGGTAGGCAGGGTGGCCACCGTATTTTGGAGCGACTCAAAAGCTTTTTTCATCGCATCCAACTCTGAGGCGGCAGCAGCAGCGCGTATGCCTTCTTGTAATTGTGTTACGTCGTCCTGGGTGGGGGTGGATTGTTGCAAAATTTCCAACTTAGCCTGTATGTCGTCGATCAAGCGATGAAAATGCGACAACTCTGATTCGGTGTTTAGATTTTCCAACTTGGTGATCTGCTGTTGGACGCTGGCCAGAGTATCCCTGATGCCAGGCAGTTTGGATTCCAGTGCTTCGTGTACGTTTGCCAGATCATTTTTGATGACGGCGAGAGCATCCTCAATATGGGCTATGGTACCTTGCAGCTTCCCGAAATCCTCGTAGGTCTCAAGTTGGAGTTTGATGTTGGCCACGCTACGGGCAATAGCATTCAGCTCGCTGGACGAAGGTAGATTGTCGATGAAGTCCTCTAGCGTTTGGAGTTTAGTTTTGACTTCGTTGATGGCTGCAAGCAAAGCGTCCGTTTGAAGCTCAGCCTTGATGCTTTCCAACGTAGGAATTTCGAACGATTGAAACTGTTCGTGCAATTTGGCAATACTGGCATTCACGCGATCGTAGTCATCTTGAGTCTTGATGCTCTGGATAATGTTTTGCAGTTCAGTCTGGATGGTGCTCGTTTGGTCCTGCAAGTGTCGCTTCAGCTGTTCCACATCGGAGGTCTGCGCTGGCTGCAGCTTCCAAAATTCATTCTGCAGCTTGCCTATGCTCAGCGCCAAGTTGTCGAAGTTGTCTATTGACGCGAGGTCGGTGTACTTTTGCAGCAGCGATTTAAGCTCGGCGTCAATTGTGAGTACAGGGTCCAGGCACTGAGACTGTAGACTAGCTAGCTCTGACTGGAGGCTGGAGTTGAGCTTGGACTGCAGAGACTGCAGGTCGCTTCGCAACTTCTTCACCCTGACGTCGAGTATGAGAAGCTCGTCGCCGTGATCATCGCGCTTGGTGTGACCAAAAATATCGTTAGGCATTGTTACCACTGTGGTTATTTATTATAGGGTAGGTGATTTTCATTTCTATGAAAAGAGGGATGAGTTTATCGTAGTCGTCCAAGAGCTCCACGTACAGGCGATCATCAGCCGACACATCGTACGTTGTAGTCGCATCCATCCTATCATGCTTGATGCGATAGATGTTCTTGCCTGAGGAAACCTTGGCCTCCCCTTTGTTCTCGGGATTCATGTTGAACTTAAGTTTGCCGGAGATGGGGAACCGGTAATAATTCAAGTTGTTGTTGAATACATAGAAAGTTTTAACCACATCTTCATCGTACTGGGTCAAAATGCTATTCAAAGTGTATAATTAACAGACCGTTAAGTTTAGATAGCATGGCAGGCAGGAGTTCGTTGAAGCTCGACGACGACGTAGGCTGGACGGGCTCTTCCATAGCTTGCTTCCTGAAGCCAAACAGGTTCATAGGCATGGTTATTTTATAGAAACATTTCTAGCTGTAAGGTTAAAATTGGCCAGTGAGAAATTCCATCTTTATTGTTCAGCTACTGAAAAACCAGGAAGTATAACTTCCGCCGTCCAAGCCCTACCTATTGTTGAATTTCTGTATTCTGTCAACATTGTTAGCACGCAGAATGACGAAATTGTCGTTTCTAGATGTCCACAGGGGAAGCGTAATTTTCAAATACGATGACAGTCGCTTTCGATACCAAAAACTAATTGCTACAATACAATAAGTATATATATTTACAATTAATAGCAAAATATTAATATTTATTAACAATATCTATCTATGAATTTGTTTTCGAACAAAAACATGTTATAGTAAACATTTTCCAGCCGTAAGTTCAAAATTTTGGCCCCCTCTTCCCCTAAATCGCATTACATACATACATACATACATACATACATACAAGTGGAGGACCCGTTTCGTTACAAGAGCCCCTGCCTCCCAAGAGGTTTGGTTAGCATGCAAAAGGTCATCAGTATGCTAGAAAATGCAGAGATGAAGAAGAAGAGGGGGGAAGATAGAGAGGAGGAGAAGAAGAAGAGGAAGCATTAACACTGCACCGCCAGTTAGCGTCAATAATTCTTCTTCTTCATCTTACTGCATACTTATCATCTTAGAAGGCTACGCTGTCAACTCCTATTCGTAGGTTAGCTTCGCCTGTGAAATATCATATGGCAAAATGTTTAAAAATCAAAAGGTTTGTGAAGCGACTAGTCAGTGTTGCCAACTCCTATTTGTAGGTTACCGTCGCCTGTAAAATATCATATGGTGAAATTTTCTTGGGGTGGGTTGGCAACACTGAGACTCACTTGAAGTTTGTCAAGCAGGTTGATTGTACTACTTTTATATATAAATTTTCTCGGGAAAAAATACAAAATTCAATACAAATACACATTCGAACAAATTCAGTCTGAGTGAAAAACAACTTGAACCACCTTCAAAATAAAATAATTTTAATTATTACGATAAAATTTTCAGCTACGTTATTTATACAGAATTTCCGGAGACAACAAGTAACATCTGATCACATCAAAACTCAATCTGATCGAAATTACTATGAAAAAAATTCACTTGATACACTTTTTAAACTTAAAATAATAAAATATTATGTAGCTTTAAAATAAATTAAATGCTTAACTTTTAACACTGCAACAACACATCCGTACTCTTCAAAACACTCTCTCGATACTGACTGATCTGTAATGCCAAAACCCTTTTAAGTAACCTAAGCGCGGATGAAAGCATCCGAAACAGTAAGTCAATCAGAAGACACCCATTACGTCATAACCAACAACACGCTAGATACAGGTCTGCGTAATAACTTGTTGCGTAAACATTGCGTAATAACTTGTTGCATAACGTGGGTGTGCGTGGGTGAGTAAAGGTGTACGTGGGTGCAGGTGTAGGTGTGGGTGTGTGTGGGTGTAGGTGTGGGTATGCGTAGGTGTGCGTTACGTACTTTAACTCGAAAGAAATTATGACACTCGTACGAAGTATGAGGTGAAAAAAAAACACAGATTTGCAATAGTATAAAATCAACAAAAACATCATCAAAATAGGTTTTCCATTGTAGTTAAATTAATAAAAACAATAGGCCTCGAACCAAGTATTGGTTTGAACTCCACAAATATATATGTACTTGTATACTTAAACAAACTGGACAAACTCACAGGTGTCTGTCAAGTAGACCGGAAGTGGACCGGAAGTAAATAGGTGTAGGTGGGTGTTGGTGTGGGTGGGTGTAGGTGTGGGTGGGTGTAGGTGTGCGTGGGTGTACGCGTTACGTACTTTAACTCGAAAGAAATTATGACACTCGAACGAAATACGAGATGAAAAATCACAGATTTGCAATAGTATATACCCTTACACTCCCTCACCCTCACGACTTGGCTTCGCCCTCACCCTCACACGCCCTCACCCTCACGATTTGCCTTTCGCCCTCACCCTCACACGCCTTCACCCTCACGACTCACCAGTCGCCCTCACCCTCACATGCCCTCACCCTCACGACTCACCAGTCACCCTCACCATCACACGCCCTCACCCTCACGACTCACAAGTCGCCCTCACCCTCAAACGCCCTTACCTTCACACGCCTTCACCCTCACGATTTGCCTTTCGCTCTCACCCTCACACGCCCTTACTCTCACGACTCACCAGTCGCCCTCACCCTCACACGCCCTCACCCTCACGACTCACCAGTCGCCCTCGCCTTCACACGCCCTCACCCTCACGGCTCAGCTTCGCCCTCACACGCCCTCTCCCTCATGGATCGATCTCGCCCTCACCCTCACACACCCTCACCCTCACAAGTTTTCGGAGGTTGAGGGAGAGGTCTGCCCTCATGAGGGTCGCCTCCGGAGGGTGACCACCTCTGCGCGGGACCTATAAAGATAAAGACTGGAGCGCCAAGAGACAAATCGACGAGAAAATGTTTCATTGCACTTTTCGTGTGTTTCAGAATTGCCGTTGCCAGAGAACGTGATCGAAGCAACCGTCGTAACGGCCGATAGTTCGAATTTTAATTAAATAGGTCGCGTGAGAAAATCTCAGTCTTAGTTGTCTTCCATTTTCCGTCAGATGAAGTAGGTACAAAAGAACTCCGTTTCTAGTTGTTTTCAGTTTACGTTCAATTCGGTTATCGCGAGAGAGCCCACAGGCATCATAAGTTTAGAAAAAGGAGCAAACGAACGATCGGGAAGTTAAAGTTATCGCTTAGAATATCCGTCTACGAAAGTACAGAGTTTGGAGCCCGGAGTTGCTCCCTCGTCCGTTTTCTTACAGACTAGGGCCACGTCACAACGAGGACCAGCGGAGAAGAGATCGCCGTAGAACTTCAGGTAACGAACATTCCTTATGTCTTTCCTCCTCCCTGTCTGATCAGTCAAAGGTAGTGTTTTTAAATATATATCCTTGTATTCTTATTTACGGGGCTAGTCCCCTTGCAGTTCGATTGTCGACGTTGCTCTCCAGAGCTACCCCCTTTTTCTTACAACGTTCCTTTCGCTTAGCAAGCGAGTGGCTAAAGTCTGTCTTAGCCCATCAACGATCCCCTAATATTTAGACTTTATACGCAATATATTTTGTTGCAAAATGTCGCTACAATTTTACCATTCAAATTTCAATAAGTATATCCAGAAATCTCTGGCAAGTACCCCCACCTGGTCCACCCCTGCCAGTGCCCTTGGTAAAGGGGGAAGGTCATATTCATGTTGCGTGCATTATAAACTTGGCCAAGAAGTTGATTGAAAGGCGTGTTTAGCATCACATTCAAAGACCGTAAACAAATGATTTAGACAACCTCGTTCTTGCCTTGACTCAGATCTGTCCTCACAGATCGGTAGATGCCTGGGCTTCTATGAAAGAGTGCCAAGCCATATTTGTTATTTCCATACACTTATAGAACATCTTAGTTGATACGAAGTCCGTAACAGACATTATAAATGTAGTTCTTCCGATGAGTTAGACACCAAGTACGTAACATTGGAAATGTCGAGTTTAAACGCAGAATTGAGGATTTATGTTCCTCACAAGTACGAGAATGTGGCTTGGTACTACCCCTGCATATAGTATATTGTTGATTACTAATAATGTCCCTACCTTATTCCTGAATTAAAATGTCTCTGGGGTTCATCCATCCTCTAATAACAAATGGGTACCTGGGTAATTCCTAGTGGCTAAAAGCTGCGGTAGCGTGGTGCTGGTCACATCACCCCCTTACCGTTAATGTGAATGTGTGGCTCCCTACCTCTATATCCTCTTTATAACTTTATAGCAAGGTACAGAGCTTTCTCCTTAAAGTCGCAGCCATCCCCAGGCCTCCATCTACAAGGAGACCCCCGCTAGATCTTGCTGGATTACTTGCAATTTATTATTATTATTATTATTATTATATTTGGATCACACTGGTTTGAAGGACAGTACAAAATAAGATTAATGCGCATTACTACTAATGATAATATGAATAAAATATTAATCAGGAACTTTACTTTTCGTCAACTGAATCTAACACCCTTTTTTTATTTTTCATAAATATTCAATTCTTTATCCATTTGACATTAATTGTCTTGTTTTTATACAAATTTTGGCGATCTTAAGTACACGCAAACTATAAAACGGTCCCGAATGACACAAGGTGTTTGTGGTGTTTGCTTATAACGGGTATAATTTTAAAAGCTCCACCACATTCTCCTCGTTAAATTAACATGGAGTTTTGCGTCACTGTGTTCCTGACGCTCGGCTCTACTCGTCGAACAAAGTAAATCCGGCAACGCTGTTTCCCCTAGCGGGAGAACCTTGTAACTCAAGGGAGAAGGCCACGGCTACGGGCGAGGTTTTCTCCCGAGAGAACAGCAGTTGCAGCTGAGGCATTCGTACGATGAGGAGCTTCCCTCTCCTTCCTTGAACACTGGCGAGGGTGATCGGATCCACGTCGACACATAAATTTGACTGTGCCGTTTGACTGATGACTGGACATGGAATAACTAGGTATACTAATTTAACTCATTTCGGTTTGTGTTAGTTAATGACCGGTCATTTTTAGTTCATTATGATTTTCAGGAATAGTTTTGAATTATCCATTTTTGTGCATTGAACCTTAGTTCGTTTATTCCATGCCAAGCACAGTACAGTTCAAAATTCGTCAGCTTGATTTTTAAGAATATCGTCGATAAAATAACGTAAAGTTTCCGATCACCTAAACCATGCAAATGCCATTGTATTTATTTAATATGTTTGTTCATCGTCATAATTTTTAACGGTACGTAAATGGTTAAAGGAATTATTTATTACTTATGTGGGTTTTATTATATTCTACGGATAGCTATATTTATGAAGAGATATATTGTCAGTTGTTGGGGAAAAGTTGCTAATTGTACGGGGAATAGTTTGTTAAAATAAATGGCCACAAAATTGAAGTTCGACGTTTCTGATTGTTCTTTCGTCGATTAAGCATTCCATCCCTTTTTAGTGCATGTTGAGATTGGTTCAGTTTCCGTAGCTAGACGACCTCGAATTCTGAAACCAATATCTAATCGCGACTACTAAAATAAAACTGGAAGTATACTGTTTGTTGGGGATTGGGTGCTCGAGATCCACGTTAATTTGTGAGTCGGCATAAGGGGGCCAAAACTTGTTATATCTGTGGTCATACCTCGGTATGATGAATGATGATTTTACCACAGAGGTAATAAATGGTGGAATTGAGTAAAAAGAGAAAAGGGTTGCGGGTTTGAGTATTCTTACAGGTGTAGCTTCTTGACAATTAACCTCTAATTTTGGCCAATGCTGTATTTTTTATTTTTTTGCTTCCACAATTTTACCACTATATTCGAATGACGGGACCACGTCACAACATTCAATAGTAGCAAAGCAAACGAGGACCCCCCCCCCCCACACACACACAATTACTGTAATCTTTTTTTTTTCCTTTCAGCTATATCATTGTTGTCGTTTTGGGGAATTAGTATGTCGAATGTTTTGGAAAGTAGTGTGCTAAGCCTTCAGGCTGCTCCTTCTACCTCACGTGCCAGGCCATTTAGCAAATCTTTAGAAACTATACCACAGAGTCGTCCAGTGACAATTCCACCGTAAATGTAACCCCCACTGCTCATTTAGCACCGAAACCGTCGCGAACAGTTCCGTTGCAGCATTCTCCTCAATTAGTTCGGGATAGGGTGAGTCCTTTTTTGGGATTTTTGCAGACGCCTTCTCCAACACCAGATCTTTCGGACATTCAACTACAGATCCGTTATAATACGGTGATTTTTTTGTTACAAGATTTCCACTCTGTCGATGACACTGATTTCCGTTCTTTGTTTGCATTTATTTTGGCCATTGAACATGTAATTAAATTAAATATTTTTGACTCTGAATCCATTTTACTAGAATACATACCAAAGACTGCGGGTATACTACGTACGTGCTGGATTGATTTTCTTTCGCGTAAGTTCACATGGCCTGTGTTTAAGTCCGCTCTTTGGCAGCGCCTTGTCACCCGTAATGCTTTCAAGGAACTTATTTCCGCCTTTGTTACTCGTAGTCAACTTCCAACAGAGAGTTTGAACGACTACCTTAACGAGGTCATAGATGCCACCCGTACCTTGCAATTGACATGGGCTGATAAACGTTTAATTGAAGAGATCATTTCGAGGTTATCTATGAATACACGTAATCGCCTTTTTTGCGAGCGTAAACCCCGTTCCTTGCAGGAATTTTTTGAATTGGCTCATGACATTTGGCATATTGAATTGGAGGATGGTATTCCTTTCTGCTTACCTCCCAGGGACTTAGGTCGAAATGAACAGAAAATGCGTCGAGGAAGCGCACATTATCTAAAAAAGTGTCAAACTTCTGTATCTTTACGTACCCCGGGTGTTTCTCCAACTACGTGTGTCTCCATGCCGGTTGATAAGAATAAACTTGAAGGTTCACAAGCTCACAAACTGCAACAAAGTTTTAGGTCTGATATTTCAACTACTAAATGTCCTGTTCTTGTTTCTACAGTTCGAACGCATCCAGTGCGTACCTTGTTGGATACAGGTAGTTCGGTGTCCATTCTTTCTCGAACAATGTGTAATGTCTTGCATATGATGTTACCTCCCATAGAACAAACTTGCATTGCACTTAATGACGTGCATAATAGAACAGTCACATTAAAGGAACGTGTTTTGTTACCAATAAAAATTGATTTTTTGTCATGGAAATGACCTTGTTGGATTGCTGATGAATTGCCGTTTGATTTGATATTGGGCAGTGATTTTTTGAGTTCACATAATGTTTCAATTTCTTTTCATCAAAATTTAATTTCTTTTCTCTATTGGCCGGATGGCGTACCATTTTCATGTGCCTCCCCTTCACGGGAGACTATTGCAGTAAATGATCATGTTGCTTCTCCCTTACCTATTGACCCTCTTCGTCATCAACTTCAACAGTTATATACTATTTATGATGACGTTGTCACGGACAGGGTAGGAAAATGTCGTTTGGGTCAGTTTCATATTCCCCTTAAGTCTGATGTTCCTGTTCGCTCCAAACCCTATCGGTTAAATCCAAATCAATTAAAACTTATGAGGGAAATTATTGACGATTTGATGAAACAAGGCATTGTGGAAGAATCGCGGTCTGCTTATGCTACCCCTTGCTTTATTGTGGATAAGGCGGATGGATCGAAGCGTCTTGTATGTAATTTCAAAACCATCAACACGTTGATTTCGTATGATTCTTTTCCACTCCCAAAAATTGACCTTTTGTTACAGCACCTGGAGGGTGCGTCGGTGTTTTCGGTTTTGGATCTGAACAAGTCGTTTCACCAATTACCGTTGGATGAACCCAGTCGTGATGTTACTTCCTTTTGTACTCCTTGGGGTTTATATCGTTACACGAGAGTTCCCTTTGGTATTAATCTTGGTACACAACTCCTTGGTAGGGCCTTAGATCAGGTTTTGGGGAGTTATAAATATAAATTTCTGGTAAATTATTCGTATGATGTGCTTATATTTTTACCTGATAAGGAATCCCATATACAGCATCTTAAGTTGGTATTAGCAGCCTTTCGGGAGGCAGGACTTACGGTCAATCCGTCCAAAAGTGTATGGATGGCTTCCCGTATCAACTACTTGGGTTTTATTATTGAAGATGGGAAATTGATAATGGATCCTGATCGCATTTCTGCTATTCAGGATATTCCTTCTCCACATTCACTACAGGGAGTTATGAAAATTTTAGGCTTATTGAGTTTTTACAGTAAGTTTATTCCTAGTTACGCGGCTTTAACTTCCTTCCTGTCTGATAAAAAGAGGAAGAATTCAACCTTCAATTGGACCCAGGAGTATGATATTAAATTCAGGACCCTTAAACAGAAATTTATTGAACATACGGTATTGGCATTGCCTGATTTTTCAAAAGATTTTGTATTGCAATGCGACGCTTCAGGTTTGGCGATTGGGGCCTCCTTGAACCAACGTGAGGCGGATGGTTCTCTACGACCGATTGCATTTGCTTCACAAAAACGTACTCTATTGGAGAGACGTTAGTCAATTTATGAGTCAGAGTGTAGTGCTATTGTCTATGGCTTTAAGAAATTCGAAACCTATTTGACTTGTAAGCCCATCATATTGCAAAAGGATAACCAGGCCTTGTCATGGTTGTTACAGCACCCAGAACAATATGGTAAATTTGGTAGATGGATATTGTATCTTTCCCGTTTCTCTTATATGACTCAGCATATCAATTCCAAACAGAACCCCGTAGCAGACTGCTTATCTCGTATGCACTCTCCTCAAGAATTCGAAGTTCCTTTTACTTCCTCTTCATCGCCTGTTGAACTTTTATGTTTAGCACCCAAAGTTGCTGTAATACCTTTTTCAACAGGGGATATTAAGATCTTGCAATTGCAGGATACTTATTTGAAAGATATACGGGAGAAAATTTTAAATAATCAACAACTTCAACACTATCACCTTCACAAGGATTTACTTGTCTGGAAGTCGCCGCGCTCTAATGCTGCATGTATAGTGCTCCCAAAAATCCTGCATAATATTATTTGTCGTTATTATCATGATTTCCCCTTAGGTGGTGCTCATTTGGCTATTGCCAAAACAACACGAAAAATCATGTCAGTTTTTTGGTGGGAAGGTGTACAGAAGGATATCAAGGCATATGTTAAATCGTGCGATATGTGTCGGCGGGCCAAATTGACGGTAGGGAAGCCTGCGGGTTTTCTCTCATCAGAAATCATTCGTCACCCTTGGCGACGCCTATACATCGATTTGGTTGGCCCCCTGGTTCGCTCGGTAAAGGGCAATGTGTATATCCTCGTAGTTGTAGACACCTTTTCTAAATGGGTTTCTTTGTTTCCTCTCAGAGCAGCTACGTCAACGCAAATAATTGATAGGTTGAAGTCTTTATTTCATATTTTTGGTAGCCCTTCAGAGCTTGTCTCTGACAATGCTTCATATTTTCGCTCTACTCTCTTCAACACCTTTTTGTTCGACCATTCCATCCGACATATTTATACTAGTGTGCATTATCCCAACCCTTTATTCGTAATTTGAAATCGGCCTTGATCTGTTATAATTCTACAGATCATCGGACATGGTATACTACTCTTCAGCAAATTTCTCATGCATTTAATACTGCAGTACAAGAAAGTACCAAATGTTCACCAGCTAAAATTATTTTTGGTAGAGAGTTGGATGGTCCTTTGCATTTCTTTTGGGAACTTCAGGGTGAAGATGATTTAGGGGCAAACCCTACTCAGGAAAGAGCAAAAATTTGTTCAGATGTCTTTCAAAATTTGGTAAAAGTGTGGAATAAGCGCCAAGCACGTTACGATCCCAGTCGTCAGGGTGTGAAGTTTAAAAATGGAGATTTGGTGCTGTACAAAGTGTTTCCCAAAAGTAATGCATTAAACCATATAGCCGCTAAGCTTATGGAACGTTGGGCGGGTCCTGCTAAAATTTTGAAATTATTAGGACCTGTCACTGCCCTGCTTGTTGATCCCGAAACAGAAGTCTTTCTGCGTAAGATGCATGTAATGCATTTAAAACCATATCATTTACGGGAAGGGTCAGATCAGGAAGAGGTGCTTTCCCAACCTGATTCAGATTTAGGCGCTTGGCTCTTGAATTTAGAAGGCCTTGCTCAAGAAACGTCTTCTATGGAGCACGAATTTGACGTGGAGATGGAGATGGAGATGGATTTGGTGGAGATGCTTCAGGCCCTTTTTGCAATTAAGTACCCTCCTGTACGAATTGCTTTACATTAAATTAATCTCCCCGCCCCTCCCTCCCACTTTGGGAGCATTTTTAAAGTAAATTTTTAGTAATTCCAACTCATACTCCCACAGTACGCTTAAGATGCGTCAGACCCAGTGACAATTTTGTATATTACCCTATGGAAAACAACCCCTCTTTTTCTTTTATGCCGAGCCCCCCCCCCCCTTTTCAACAAAATCTAGTTCTTCTGCATAACATGTATTCAAGCATCATTCACACAGGAATGAGAACACTTGCTTATACTTATTTGACCAGCGATATATTCATGACATAAATAACTGTATACCCATACTTTCATTTGTTCTTTGGTCAGCACGACGAACCTTCGTTTATGAATACGTCACAGATAGCGTTGCACGAACACCTAGATTCCTCCCTCGACCAAATCATAGAGTTAGCAACTGCAATCACGGCAAATCCAACAAATTCACGTCCTTTCTCCCCAATTCCCTCCCCTCCGCTAACACGGTTAAGGTCTTCTAATAGAAATTACCCTCAATTTGTCCTTGGACTAGCAACACCCGACAGAAACCGACCCCAACCCTTAGCAAGTACCCCAGCTCCCGTTCCAAATCTCTCTAACACTGTTAATAGTTCTGGTAACGTAGCTGTACAAATTTCCACCACTAACATGGCCACCCCAATCCCCACTGCATTATACCCGGCACCATTTAGCGGAAATGACCCTAAGGACATTGACTCATTTTTCCTCAAGTTTCAAAATGTAGCACACGCCGCAGGATGGTCGGAAGCTAAGCGTAAAGAGATGTTACCTTTATTTTTGACGGACACCGCTTTAACTTATTTTCATGACATACAGAAACGACCCAATTTTGTAGACTTGACATACACCCATATCAAAGACGAGCTAAGTACGCTATTTAAGGGATCATACCTATCAGCAGATCCCGTACAGATAATACTCCAAAGAAAACAAATGATAACCGAACCCATTCACACCTACGTTATTGCTAAAAAGGCATTAGTCCAGCAATACTTCCCGAACGCCACTGAAGAACAAACGCTCTCTTACATCATCACGGGACTGCGAGCCAAATACATTGGCTGTTTAACCAACAAGCATTTCGCCAAAACAGAAGAATTAATTGCCCACCTACAGAATTTCGAACGCCAGCAGTCATTGATTAATTCACGTATTTTGGAGGAGAAATTGGAAATAGATCAGGCAATCGCTCAGGCGAGCTTGCCCCAGACATTCACCCCGTCACCACTTCACAGCTGTTCGCATGCACAGGTCTACTCCCCCCTCCCCAGTAATCCATTGAACCCGAGTCAGCACTTTGTACCATACAACCAGTATCCATCTCCTTTTCTCCCACCATCGACTCATCAAGTCCAAAGTCTACAATCCAATCCCGCTCCCAATAACTCCCACGCAATGTATCAAGGAATGTATCATGTACCGAGTTCTGATAGTGCCCGCTGCGCGGCGACACCAGCCGTAGCCAGAGTGGAACACGCTCAAAATGTTGGTGATTTTGTTCTGGTGATGAAATAAATAAACTTTCGTCACAAATGTCGAAAATATCCCTCTTTTCGGAAGAACAGATGAACGCAAGTTCTCTTTTTAATTTTTGTTCAAATGTGTTGGAATTTGCGAAAACGGCTAATCAAAACGCACAGAACAGAGATTTCAACAAGGGGAATAATAACTCCTCTTCTTACAGGAATAATAATAATAGAGCTAATCACAGAGGTAACTTTCGATCGAACTCTCGAGGCCAGTTCAGAGGTAATAGTAACAAGAGGTTTCAACGTCGAGATCAGGCTAATCGCGACGATGCAAATACCTCAGCCTGCAGGTTTTGTGGTCGTTACAATCACGAGAGCGATAAATGTTTTTACAAGCCACAACGAGACAGTGGTTTAAACTAAAATCGTCTTCGACTTGCAGGAACGAAATCGAAGATAATAGCAGATTAGATAAAGTTCCTATCATTGAGAGAAATGGCCTATACTTTATTAATAGTAGCATACAAGGGAAACAGGTAGATTTACTTATTGACGTGGGTTCCCAAATCTCAATTTACCCCTCCCATCTTCTACCTACTGAAAGAAAAACATACAAGGTACAATCCACAATCCAAGGTGTGTCCGGATCGAAACTGAGTGTGTCTGAAATTGTAGTTCTTCCAATCATAATTGGAAAGCGTAAATATTCGCACCCATTTAGAATAGTAGATTCAACTAATGTCCCTCCCCTTTTAGGAAATGACTTTTTGAGAACGCAAAGGTGCGAAGTGTCGCTAAAAGACAATACAATAACTATTTATCATTTAGGACGTACTCCAAATTATAGTATTTTAAGATCAAAGTACAAGACTCACCAGCTGTCCCATGACATATTCACTCAAATTGAGAATGTAAATGTGTATGAGGGAAAAGCTACCCTTTCAAACACAGTTCAGTTAAGTCCACGATCCAAGACTTATATCAATTTGAACATCACCACTACGACACCTAATACACCTAAGCCTGTACTTTTTACACCATCTGCTTCCCTTATGAGCCAGCATCCAGTTGTCCTTCCCAATGATACAGTAAATACTCAGTCACCTGTCATTCCCAAAGACAACCCTATAGAAAAGACTAATCCTGACAAGAAAGATGATGATGATGATGATGATCTATTCTTTCATCAGGTATTTCATGCACAAGCAGCAGATTTTGATATTAGTTCAGAACAACGTAAAGACCCCTATTTAAGAGACATTATTCACGTATTAGAAAACAAAGACAAACCTAGTAATCCAAAGCTAGAGAAACTTTCGTATTCTTATGTACTCAAAAATGGAGTCTTATACAGAACTAATAAAATCAAAACTGGTAATAGGGATAGACTTTGTATTCCCCATGCAGTAAGAAATCAAGTTTTCGATCTTATTCATGCACACAAAATGAATAGCAGTCACCAAGGTGCTCAAAAGACATATAATTTAATGCTTATGCGCTACTTTTTCCCTAATATGAAGAAGTTTGTGTACGATAAGGTTAGACATTGCATCCCTTGTCAGATTTCAAAGAAACCACAAGGTTCTAAACCGCATACCCTGCAAACATTTCAACCAGCCCAAATTCCTTTCCAACGAATTCATATTGACGTATGTGGTCCTTTAGTCTCTTCAAAAACGCACAAATACAAATATTTTCTATCGGTAGTTGATAGTTGTACAAGGTAATTAATTACAGCTCCTTTGGCTAATCACGATGCACAAAACATAGCAACAGCCCTAGTTGAGAAAGTCTTTTTAGTCCATGGCATCCCGGAAACGATCTATTTAGATCGTTCAACACCCAATTCAAGTTTACTCTTACGAGAGTTAGCTAATATTACAGGCGTACAACTAAAATATGTAGATACTTGTGCACATTTCACGAATGGATTAGTTGAAAGTTCATTTAGTTACTTAAAGAAAGTTATGAGAGTTTTTGTGTTAGAAAAGAAGGCTTCGTGGTGTGACTATTTAGCTAGTGCAGCGTTTAGCCACAACGTTGCAATCCATTCTGGATCCCTCCAACGCCCGTATTTTACTTTGTTTGGCTACAACCCAAGGATCTTAGCTGACACAGTCCTTCCTTCGAACCCCGACAATGTCTCCCAGACGAACGCACAGAGACTTGAACTCCTGACTTCCATACGTAAGACAGCACATGACAACTTGCACAAGCGTTACGAACAGCAGAAAAAGTACACAGAGCGCACTTCTAGACAAATACAGTACTCACCAGGACAACATGTATGGATTCTAGATGCCACTCCAACTCCAGGTGTGTCAAAAGCCTTTGCGTCCTCTTATAAGTATAAAGGAACTATTCTTCGCAAAGTTAACGAGAATTCCTATCAAGTTACTTTCATCGACGGCAGGAATAAACAAAAGACTGACACGATTACTATTTCTAGACTCAAAGCCCGCTACGACTAGTGCCATGAAAACCCCACTAACATTCATTAACACGCCACTCCGTTGTCACTCTCTTTAGCCCTCTCGTTGCGTACATTGAACATGCTAGCATCCCATGATCCAGCATTTTCTCACACTCATCAACTCCCCACCCCCTCTTTCCACTTCCCGTGCTCGCACTGCATTTTTGCGTTAGAACGAACTCATTTTTATTTTTTTAACAAGATCAGGATTACAGAATGCTATCTCAATCGTCGGAACATTTATAATACATCTCTTGCCTAATAATTAATTTTTTTACAGATATTTTAATGTTATTTTATAATTTGCGATTAAACGCATAGTAATAGTCAGAACATATCACTTAGCTGATTTGACTAATAAGTACTTAGTGTGTTTATGATTCTAACTAGGAAATATTTTTTTTCCCATTTGCTGGTACATATACGCTCAAATGAAGAAAAAAGTACAAAGACATAAAAAGAGAAAGAACTAAGATAGAACAAGATCAATGATTTAAAGAACAAATGAACTGCGTAGAACTTGCTTGAACTTTTGGCTTTTTGGCCATAGCAATTTTTTTTATTTACGCTTAGGTGTAACGCGAACTGCTTCTTTGAAAGCTGCAATGCACTAAATATCTTAATAAAGCATATAATAAATATAGGCAAATGTTCCCACTCTCTCCTTTAATTTTATAGTTCAAATATTGATAGCATACAACATGGTATAGCTCATATCCCATGAAATTAAAACCTACTGTATTTTTCAACGAACTCTTACACAAATCTATTACTTACTCTTTTCACTTCTTTTTCATTTTTTTTATTAGCAGCGAATCGAAGGCGCTTAAACCTTTGTCCACAAGACACGTAAAATTCTTGCAATTGCTTTTATAAACGACATTTACACATATTACAGAAGGAAATGTCTCGTAATCACTTAGTTCGTTCTATTATCGCTGAATTCTCCTATCTTTTCTCATTTCAGACTCCTACCACAAGATGTCTCCAGCTCATTATGCTATCATTACATCCATCGTGATAGCTCTTCTCGGCATACTTATTTTATTGGCATTATTAATTATATCTTGCTGTTGTTCCCACAAATCACGTGTCACAACACCCCAACAACAATTAAAGAAACTTTCCATCAGTGCCCCGATTGCTTTACAATCACTTTCGCATGCCCCGGAGACACCAGTCATTCCCACACCACCCCCTCTTCCCCCGGCCCCTTTCTCTGCTGGTACGAAACAAATAAATACTCCAACTCAATGTACAAGCATTCTTTCGAAAGGACGCCGACTTCCGGCACCTCAAGTCAAGCCACCGCCGCCCCCGGCCCCTATCCCGGCTAAGCCGACTATTCCACCTATTCCCCCCCATTCCCCCCCGGCGAACTTCCCTCATGTAAACCTGTTAATCATAAACAGGTCCCCTTAAAAACTCTACGTCATATAAGCAACAACGCCCCTTCGCCGTCATTCAAATTAGATATTACCTCCCATCCCCCCCAAAATAATTCACCAGTTTTAACTGAAAGTCCTTTTTCAATTGATTTTATAACCCGTCATCATTTATTGTAAATCTGCTCCACTACCTTTTGCTTTTTCCTAATTTTTCCCTTTTTTGCGCTTGTTTCATTCTCATCGCCACGGATGTTACCGGACCCATGACGACCACCGGCTTGTACCATCGAGCGAGAGACCTAGGCTCATCGCAGAGACCGACAACGATTTTGTGAAGTTCCAGCACCAAAGGACCCGTTCCCGTCTGGACCACATGGCTGATTTTCCATCTCCCAGGCCGCGACCCAGATGTGGAGCGCTTTACTCAGGACGTCTCTTGACCCAAAGCGCCATCGCAAACTTGACTTCCAGACTGCCCTACCATGATGTCACGGCCATCTACATCGACAAGGCCCCGCCCACTCAGTGCGTACTGCCCGTGTTTACTGACGACACATGATACTTAATGTTATTTTTCATCGGCTAAAAGTGTTCCGGTGCTCAGCCACTTCAACTACCGTCAGGCACGCGCAATTAATACACACGCATGTCCTTTACAGTGCCAGAAGTTTGTGCCCATGGGTACTGCCCATACTGGATTAGAGATACGTCTCTTTCTTTTGTGTTTTTTTTTCGTCAGCTGCAAAGAATGTCCAGCCTATAGCGACATGAAGTTTACAGCGTTGCCATGGCAACTCACCTCAAGGCTCCGCCCCAGCATCGTGTGTGATATGCCGAGTGTACTTTGAACTCAGCACACAGTAAATACAACCACGTGCGTTATACGGCAGTTCTTCACACTGTGCTGACATGTTTTGTATTTTTTTTATTCTCGTGTTGTCATCATTCATTCAAAACTGGTTCAGTGTCACACTTATGTAATTATTTATACCCATGCCTCAGAACTTAGTTATTGTGCTCGTACTTTTTGAGTTTATAAGAGGCTATAACCTACATTTTTTTTTCTCTACGTGTTTTTATATTTTTCTCAACGGTGTTTAGTGCTACGTTATTTTTGATGATATGACTATTCTGGTGATTTCAATTTTTTTTATGGTGATGTGAATCTTCTGGTGATTGACTTGCTGTATTGGTTTTCTACGAGTTTGATATGTTAATAAATCATAATTTTTTAATATAACCTACTCCGGACGAGGTAGTCGACCATCACAGAGTGGTTCGATTATTTCAACAAGGGGAATGTAGAGATATGGAGATTATTAAACCGAGAAAACCTCGTCATGTTAATATTCACACTTGTTTATTTCCTGGACTTGTCCGACCAGCGAGCGATCTCAAGAATGCGCTAACTTGTAACTTCCGTAAAACAAGGAACTGGAAAGGCAAACGCGTGGATCTAAACAGGATCTACCGCGTTCGAAAGGTTTAACAACCTTTCGACGCCTAGAATGATAAAAGCAAGCTCCGTCCCGGAGCTCGCTCTCTTTTGAATTCTGACACTCATCGACGCTACATGGATAATTAGTCCGATACTTTACAACACATTACACTGCTGAACTACGACGATGGAACACGGAGTTACCGCTGCCTAGCATGCTACAAGGCGCAAGGGATTGCTCGGTTTGGTGAGCTGAGGGTCGCTGGATAGAACCTTGGCAACTGTCACGATTCGGTCTGCAAGGAGCATCAGGACAAGACAACACACACACCTACCAGGTATGAACAAGCGTGAATAACCTTTACACCAACTTTCCATATCTCTACCCTCCTAATCGGAGCAGGTTCAGCCACAGATATTATTAAGCTCTACCTAAATGTTTAAATGAAACTTCCCTGTGACCTCTAACCCCAGGTAAACGGGGTTACAACATGGTAGTTGAAAGACCTAAAAGAAAATGGATATGAGGAGATTTGTGGAAAAGGAGAAGAGCAAACTATAAAATAAAGAATCATAAAAGACTGTAGGAGGAGAGGATTCAAGAAATGCATAAAGGAGACAGGAAGACTACCAAGTTTGAAAGGCTTTCCAAAGATACACAAAGAGGAGATAAAGTTAAGACCAGTAATGAACTGCAGAAACAATATTTTGGAACCCTTAGAAAAGAAATTAAAGAAAGTTATTGACGTGTTAGTAACACAGCAAGAAAGCAGAGCAGTTAAGAACAGTGAACAAGTAGTAGACCTCATAAAAGGACTTAAGTTAAATGAGATGAAGACGACAATGTTTAGCTTAGACGTGAAAAGTATGTTCCCGAGCATCAAGAGGGGACACGTTTTGGACATTATTAAAAAGAGAATGGGACAAGAAATTATAGGAGAATGGGATAGCGAAAGGGTAGTGAAGGCGCTGGAAACCATTTGGAATAACGGTTACAGTATAATGGGAGATAAAATAATGTTAATGAGTGAAGGACTAAATATAGGTTCCAGTCTAAGCCCAGCATTGGCTGAATTGGTTATGAATGAATGGGAAAAGAAAGTGATAGAAAAAGGAGGTGACAAAATAATTCTGTTTTGCAGATATGTGGACGATTGTTTTGGTTGGTTTGGTTTGAGTTGGTGCTTTAAGTCCACTTTATGCACAGTTAGGCTAATCGGGACTGGACCTACAGTTTAAAGTGGGATCCGAACCACTTGTACCTCCACCGGGTATCGAACCCGGGACCCCTTGATTACAAGGCAATGACGCTACCAGTGCGCCATGGGGGAGGCCCGATTGTTTTGGCATATCTAAGGGAACGAAGAGGCAGCTTGATATTTTTACCAAAGAAATACAAGATGAAGAAAGAGGGATATTATTGGAACTTGAAATAGAAGAAAGTAGTGTAATTGAGGGTATTATAAACCCGAGAAAGTATGAACCCCCCTCAGGCAGATTTAGCTACACTTAAAACAAGCTCAACATGCCCATATGAGTTTTTTGCTCAAGTGTGGAACCCTGTCTAATCCAAGATTTTTGTAAAAATGCCCTCGGGAATTTCCTGTGAAAGTATGACCCCCCTCAGAATGATTTGACTACACTTACAAAAGGCACTTCTGTGAGATTGTTGTCCATAAGCTTGTTAAAAATAAGCCCCTCTTGATATTGTTTTTCGCTACACTTAAAACTAGAGCAAACCTATTAACACACAAACCCCCCTCCACACACACACACACACCCACACCCACCTACACACACACACACCCACCCACACACACACACCCACACAAGTAGTGTAATTGAGGGTATAATAAACCCCACTTATAAGTGTAGAAAAGAAGAGCTCAAATGATTAAACAGCCCGATTTGCCTACACTTAAAATTATGCCAAGATGCTCTTATTCCCCAATTCTTCAAGTGTGATAAGCTCTTATTCCCCAAGAATTTTGAATCCTAGTGTAGAAAAGAAGAGTTCATATGCCCCGATTTGCCCACACTTAAAATTATGTTAAGAGGGGGCATATAGCCCAATTGGCCATGTGTGTACATATTTAAATCTAAAGAATTTTGAATTCTAGTGTAGAAAAGAAGAATCCCCCTCAGACAGATTTGCCCATGTGTGTAAAAGCTACATCTCTCAGTTTGTTGTCCATAAACTTGTCAAAAATATGTCCCTCTTGATATTGTTTTGGCTACACTTAAAAACTAAGGCAAAAAGTCACTCTCACCCACCCACACCCATTTATATTTACTTCCGGTCCGGTAATATGCAAAAATCTTCTAGAATTGCTCTGTGACTCTCTCATTTCTTACATCATAAACATATGATTTTTCACCTATGAGAATAACACTACATATGGTGTCATCAGGGAGTGTATCGTGGAATTCACAGATAATTTTAATGTTTGTCCTGTCATTAACCACAACTTGTTTCCTTTTTGAAGTGTTGATGACAAACATGGGTCTCTGTGCTTTGAATTCATCTGGTGTGTAATACATGTCAGTATTGCCAGTAGTGACCCTTTTGTATGCTGTAAATGCTTCATATAATTTAAGGAAATCATCCTTGGACATGTCTAAATTATAATTTTCTCTAGGGAATACCTCATTTCTGCCATTTTTAAGATATATGTTCTTGATGTTGCAGTTATCAAATCTACTTGAATTTTTTCCCTGATTATTGTGTCTTCCAGTATGAAACAGTACCACCACAAAATCCGGCATGTCATGTTGTATACTGGAGAATGAATTTGTAGCATCAAACTCATAATAAGTACCAGCGGCAGGCTTCTGTACACATTGATATGTATAAAATTGTAAAGGTACTTGTGGATTTTTTTATTATATCAGCTTTGTATTTAAGAGCATAACTGGCTTCATATTCAACAACTGGGATTCTTAACTCCATAGTCTGAATAATGCATTTGCCTTCATCAGGTAAGGTATTGGGCAGAGCTTCCCCTGTAGAATTTAATGTACTGTACCTCATCAAAGCATTATTATCATTGGCAGCTCTTCTAAATGTGATTCTTAAACCACCCGTCCACATAATATCTTTGTAATCTGAGAAGAATCCTGGCAACAGGTCCATAGGGAACAGCACTGTGTGGCTCTTAGATATAATTTTATCACCAGCCTCAAATCCACCTATTTTGTAGTAAGAAGCCTCGGTTTTGGATAATTTTTGTGTGGCCAAAGCTGTGGAGGTAATGCCGGGATAATCCACTCTGTTTATAACAACACCATGCTTTCTGATCTCAATTTCAGAGAATAGATGTGGCACAAAATTATCTACCAATCTTATATTTGTATTTGCCGGATAATCTGTTCCATCGAGCTTTACAACATCAAATTTGATGTATAGATCTGCTCTGTGAGGGTGTATAAAGCCATCCCCTACATCAAGATCAACCTCAATCTCTGTGTTGGGTTGATTTAAATTTGCAAATGTCCTCCTGTTTGGGGGGAATGATTGTAGCTCATAACTCTCAATATTTTCCATTTTTTTTGTATGAATTTTTATTTAAATATTAATCTCTATGATTGCAGTTGTTGTGGCTCCAGCAAAATCAACTAATTCTTCTTTTTCATTAGTGACCATCAACTCAATGTTATCTATTCTATTATGGCACACAGGAAAATATAATGTTGGGGATGGAGTGTAGATGATGGGCTCCATCAATTCAGAGTTAGGTTTAAATGTTGCAATGATGCCAGTTTGTTTGTGAGTGGCTATGCCATTTGATTTGGTGATCATACCCTCAGCCACATTACAGTGAATATTCAGAGTCTATATGGCTAAGAATTTAGGTATATTTATAGCAGTGTGTTTGATGGCTGGTTCAAGTTTTGTGTTGTTCTCAAAGACTAACAGCTCTCCTATAGTACCCAGATCCACTGTTTCTGTAGCAGATACAATCTCTACTCTGTGAGTGACAGAATTTTGAGTTAATACTATACCTCTGGGTAATTGAGCATTTAGAGTGGACAGATTATACTGCCCTGGAGTGATGACAATTTTTTGATCCCCTACTGCAATTTTGTTGTTGTGGTGTGTAATATTAGGGATGAAGTACATGCCATAAAATGCTCTGAGAGCTATTGTTTTGGGATACACTATATCATCATGTAATCTAAGTTTCAATATTGAATTTTGGCTGGTGAGATGGAATACCCCCATGATGTTTTAAATACCACAGGGCCTTTTGAAAATTTTCAATTGATGGTTCATTTATTTGAGACATATATCTAAGAACAGATAAACACAAATGTCCACAATTAACATCTTTGAAGTTTTGAACACGGGCATTATTGTAATAAAGATTAGTTGATTTTAGATATTTTATTAAATTTTCAGGTGGAACACCTCCAAATGAATCAAACACAAATGCCTCATTGTTTAAATATTTAAGATAACAGATCCAGTGAGTGCCCTGATTTTTGTACTTATCCAAATTAACAATGCCACACTCTTTGTTGAGTGGTTGCTCTGGCAAAGAATCAGACATGTACACACCTCTAAAATTTTTGATGTCCAGTGGCTCGATTAAAGCTTCAATATCTTGGTTTGTAAGCGGCTCTTGTTTTTTTTAAACTTATTCATGGCTCTCTTAACACCTTTGCCTTGTTTCTCCATGGCCAGGTTATGGCGCTTTATTTCATCTAATTCTGCCTTATTTTTCTTGGCATCTATTACTGTTTTTGCTATGGCAGCTGATCCCCCAGCCAAGCTCCCAACAGCCCCGAGAGCTGCTAAGATGGCCGGGATAGTAAATATGAAACCCCCCGAATGTGATTTTTTTCTAGATTGTTGTAATTTTTTTAATTGGGGGGTACTAAGCAACAATTTCATACCATGGCCCTTGGCAATACAAGAGCTTTTTTTCTTGCGCTGCTTTTTGGTTAAAAGGCTATCAATAGTTTTAAGAGATTTAAGACCTGCATAAGGTTTTTGATACATAACACCCTTGGCCTTCATTCTAGGTTTATTATATATATATTCACAGCCCCCACCCCAGTTTTTGTTTGGTGTTCATAGCTATGGTGGTTCCCAATGCTGCTATTCTTTCACTTAAAGAAGCATCTTTGCTTACAAATCTACCAAATGCAGCCTCTTCTAATTTTTTGTCTGCAACATGTCTCTTGTCAAGATCAGAATGTGTGTTGTATGCTATGTCATGGTCTCTACAAGCAGCATCTAGGGGATTAACACCAGGATCACCTCTGTTTAATCTATGGTCCAATTTTGTGCCTGGACTACAATACTGATAGCCTGGAATATGTAGTTCAAATGGCAGCTTGTTTATAATGTCATTAACCAACCCCCGACCCTCAGAAATATTCCAAAATTTAGGTGGTAGAGTATTAATAATTTTTATAAGATATCCAATGCCCTTAGTGTCATTCACTATAAAATTAGACAATTTTGTGCTTATCATGTCCATAATTCCAACCTTTTCATTGTAAAAATTGTGGTTGCTAGCATTTTCCTCCCCAGCTATCACCAATAACCTATCTACAAGTTTCCTGACATCATCAACCCAGACAAATTCTTTAGGCAGGGTGTTGTATTGTTTGATCCCACTACCTGTCTTGATCTGTGACCATATGGGCTTGATTAAGTTGTTATATTTTGCTCCACTGCTAGACTTGACTCTTTTTTGTGTGGGATCATTGTTCTGGTATAGAGCATCTGATTTTATTAATATTTCTTTGTAATGCTCATAATCTTGATCTGTATAGCTGCCAGGCCTTTTCCTAGTCATCAGTTCCCACAATCCAGGTGTGCCGGGATATTTAACAAAAGCACCTCTTTCTCCAAGATGAGATTCTGAATATACAATTATATCATCTCCCATAAATGTTACTCTGAAATTGCCAATTCTATGTATGATGCTACCATCACGCTCTGTGTCAGCATATAAGCCAAAGACCTCATCTTTGTTGTCTTTAGGTGTGCTTAAATATTTTTGAGCAAGAAGACCCAATTCAATAGGATCCTGAGTAGCTACAATTCTTCGAGGAGCAACAGGACTATGTGTATGAATACTGGAAAGTGGGGTGATTGGATAATCTAATATGTTCCTTGCAGCTACAGGTACAAGCTCTGTGATCAAATTTTGATTTTGCTCTGTAACAGTTTTGATATTTTTACCTAATTCACTAATAGCATCAATAATAGGCTGTTCTGTTTGTTTGTGTTGTTCATAAATTCCTCGGTTCTCTGATTTCCATCCCTTAAACCTTTTTACAAGATAATCTCTTAATTTAAGATCATCAATGATTGGCCTTTTCATGGTTATTTATATATGTTTCAATGTCTAGAAAATTGTTGATTTTATTTCTGTATTTGCCACTATTGGGTTTTCTTGTCATATCAATTGTGACAAACCCATAACTGTCCTGGTTCCAGCACCTACTGCAAAACTTGGAAAAATCATTGTAGCTCAAGTCCCCACCTACATATTCATCATGTATGTGTTTGAGGTTGGTATGATCTTGATGAAACACACATATAAAATTGCTGTTGTCTCGGATCAGCTGCTTCGGTATTTTAGAAAAAGTCTGTGCCAGGTAGAAGCAATCAATGTTTTTGTGTCGGCCCTGTGTAAAGAAATTTCTAACCTTGTTTTGATTATCCAGTATAATGTCATCAAACACAACAACAGAATTATCGAGACATTCATGGAGTGGCTTAACATCTGGTTCAAAAGTGGCTATATCCAATCCATCATATAGCTTCATCAACTGCTCATATTTTAATTGTTCCAAGCTCTTAGAGAAGACATACAAGTGCCTATTTTTCCAGTCTAACCAGTTGGGTGCCAATAAAAGATTATCAATCATTAGTGTAGTTTTACCACAAGCCGATGGCCCAACAATAAGACATCTAATATTATCAGGCAGCAATTTGCCATTTCTCTTAATCTGCTGTTCAGGTTCTGGCAGCCTTTTTATAACATCCCAGGTGCTCATATTATCACTTTGTCTGCATCGATCCAGCTGTGTTCTGGAAGTCCTAGCCATTTGACAAATAACTTGTTGCCTTTTTTGCGGATGATTTTTTCTATGAGATATGTGTCAGGCTGTTTAGTTTTGTTGAGTTCTTCTTCATAGAACCGGCCTTTGAGAATTTCTCCTCGGTGGTCTTTTATTATATAAGTGTTAAGAGTCCCAGGTTTAATTTGAACCACTGTAAATAATTCAGTGCTCCAGTTTCTTGTAAAGCCTCTTTTGAATAAGTGCTTATATTTGCTGATTCTTACTTGATCACCCACCTTGTATTTGGCCTTTCTTGTTGTTATCTGGTATCTAGGATAATAAACAGTCCTGATCAATTTTTGCTCATCAGATAAAGTTACTTCAGAGGGTTTCATGTTGATTGTGGAATGGACCGAGTTGTTATATTTATGTAGAAGTTCTGGAAGAATATTAAGCCATTTATAATTACCTTGAAGTGTAAATTGTTTATACATAAGGTTTTTTAGGGTTTTGTTGAATCTCTCTACAATTGAGGCTTTGAGATCACTGTAACTCGAATAATGTTGTATTGACTGGCTTTTAATAAATTGTTGGAACACAGAATTATAAAATTCTTTGCCATTATCTGTTTGCAAATAGCGCGGTGTTCTTCCACTCTGATTGATGATTGTCCTGATGGCTTCTGTAACATATTTTCCAGTCTTGGATTTGAGTGGCACAGCCCAGGCAAATTTTGAAAATGTGTCTATTACAGTAAGTAGATACTTGTAGCCCTTGTTGATTTTGTCTAAGTTTTTCAGCTGTCCACTTGCCATCTCAATCAAGTCGCTCTGCCATAAATCATCTATGCCTTTTGTGACTACTGGCAGTCTCTTATAATTATGTCTGGCTTGTCTGTGTAATTCATCAACAATAATTTGTCTAGACATAATATGAAAACAAGAATATTGCAATTATAGAATGTTCAGCAGCTGATACTACAGGATTTTCTAAATATAATTTGTCTCCTATTTGTATATGAAATTCCAGAGAGCCATCATCTTCAGCATAAGATGTTTCTAATGTATTGGGATCTGTAAAATCCTCTAACTCTACACTGGTGATTTTTGGTTTGTTGTCAGCATTTGTTATTGATAAGGTGGGGTAGTGGTGTGCCTGTGGTTGTAGCCAATATTTGATCTTGATTGGTCTCAGTGTGCTCCCAACAAAAAACTGGTAATAAAATTGTGCAGGGGACAGCATATATATTTTGCCACCCGGTGTAAATGGTGAATCATATTCTTTGTTGGGGATGCTGTACAATTCAAGAATTACTGTATGTTTTGGATTCTCGATTATGATTGTTATTTCTTTTTCTGCTGTAAGCAATCTGCTTGTTACAGATTCAAGGTGCTCATTAATAGTCCTAACAACATCATCATGGCCTGGCTTGATTTTTATGTCCACAATAAGTTTCTTGTATTGTTGCACAATCTCTTGAAGCTGGGTGGCAAAAACAGACAGAGCATTTGCTTGATTGGATTCCATGGTCCCTAGCTGCTGCTTGATATTAGTTACAATTTGTTGCAAATTTTCAATAACTGCCAATTTTGAATTTTGAGCAGTAAGATCATGGACCTGTCTTCTGATATCCTCAAACAGGGCATGCAGTTCATTAATATGTTGATTAGTTGGTAGAGTGGCCACTGTCTGAGTAAGTTGTTTGATCTCTGTCTGGATATTCTTGATATCTTCTGATTTCAATATGCGATTCACAGCTCTCTTAATATTTTTAAGTTCCTGTGATGTAGGCAGATTTGTTACAGTATTTTGCAAAAAATTCAAGTGCCAATTTCACATTATTTAATTCAGAAGCATCAGCCACATTTTGCATAGCATTTTGGAGCAGGGCTATATCTGCCTGAGTGGGTGTTGATTGTTGTAAAATTTCAAGTTTTGTTTGTATATCATCGATCAAGTGATGAAAATGAGATAGTTCAGATTCAGTGTTGAGGTTTTCAAGCTTTGTGATCTGTTGCTGGACACTGGCAAGGGTATCTACAATACCAGGCAATCGGGATTCTAGAGATTCTTGTACATTTGTCAAATCACTTTGCACTGCTGCTATTGTACCCTCAAGATGGGTTATGGTACTTTGAATTTTTCCAAAATCTTCATATGTTTCAAGTTGCAGCTTGATGTTGGCAACACTCCGAGTTATTGCACTCAAAGCATCAGAAGATGGCAAGTTGTTCATAAAATTTTCAAGTGTCTCAATTTTTTCTTTAACCTCGGCTATGCCATTGTTCAGAGGGCCCAGATTAGGTATCTCCAGTGATTGAATCTGTTCTTTTAGAGTGGAAATCACTAGATCAAAATCTTCTTGTGATTTTATGCTTTTGACAATTGTTTGGAGCTGTGTCTGGACATTATTTATCTGCTCTTCCAATTGTTGTTTCAATTGCTCAAAGTTGGTGGCCTGGGTCTTAAATTTGGCTTGAAGAGCTGCTACAGCTTCTTCTAAACTTTGAAAATTATCTATTGTGGCCAAATCAGTATATTTCTGAAGCAGCAATTTGAGTTCTGAATCAATTTTAAGAAGAGGGTCCATGCATTGTGATTGTAAATTTGTAATTTCTAATTGAAGACTGGCATTGAGTGTGGTTTGTAAAGCTTGTAAATCACTTCTTAATTTCTTGACTCTGACATCAAGCATCAGAATCTCATCACTGTGATCTTCATGCCTTGTATGGCCAAATATATCATTAGGCATTTTGTTTTAGTGGTTATTTATTATTGAATATCTGATTCTTAATTCTATAAAAAAAGGTATAAGCTTGCCATATGATCCAGGGACCTCAATATATAAGCAGTCACCAGCAGAAACAGTATATACAGTGCCAGAAATCATGTTTGAGTGCTTAATTCTATAAATCTTTCTCCCTATTGAAATCTTGACATTACCCTCAGGGGTTGTAATAAATTGCAATTGACCACCTACAGGTAATTGGTAATGATTTAAATTATTGTTAAATATGTACAATGTTTTACCTGTTTCATCATCAACATCTGTAAGTATGCTGTTCAGATGAATAATTAACAAACACTTAGTTTAGATATTATATCAGGAGAGGCTTGTGGTGTTGGCAGGTCCATAATAGCCTGTTTTTTGAACCCAAATAAGTTCATAGGCATGTTTATTTATTTCAAATCATGCTCTGTAATTGGACATTGATTGCTATTTTTCAAATCACAATGACCCCATGGTAAAGTATGTATGCCACATGATAAAATGCATCTCTTATCATCATGTGGGTCCAGAGCCACTTTTCTTACAATATTTGTAGTCAACAAGTGATCCACACTCTGAATTCTATTTTCTGATGTTCTGATTGTGCTACATGATTTGAGGCAATTTTTGTAATCTTCAAATTCAAGCTCTTTGTCAACAATTACTCTGCCAATGCCCTTGGCTTTTTTTGCAACAGCGCCACTACATGTTTCAAAACTGTACATCTTGGCCCTTAACCCAGCAAATGCCACAATAACATCACCAAGTGTCTCATCTTTTAACTTGCCAGGCACCTTTTTGTTGTGGGGTTTAATTTTTGAATGTTCAGTGGTATCAAAATATTTAAACAATTCAGGCTGTGCTATACCTTGATAAACATCTTCTGTTTGAATATAAAGAACAAAACTATCTGTGTCCATGTACATCAGTTTTACACGATCCTTATAAAAAGGCTTCAACACATTATAAAACAATTTTAACATGTGTAATTTGGCCAATTCCAATATCACAGCCCCTACATAAATAGGCTTATCAAACTTAATCTTTGTTTTTTTCATGTTGAAAAGTGCCATATTTTCATCATAAATTCTTCTGTAATTGAAGTTGGGCTTTGCTATCAATTTTTTGCTCCGGCTGGGGTCAGTAATTATTTTAACATCAATATGTTTTCTGACATTTTCAATTGTTTTGCCATACACTGAATTGACCATCAATTTAAACAAGGTCTTATCAAATTGGCTCATTGCAGATGTTCGAAGCTCTGTGTTTGTATCAATATATGGCTTCAACCATCTTGAATGCCTGAACCTCAAAACTTTTCCAACTTTGGTCACTTGAACACCATGATTCATCAGGAACTGGAGGTTTTTGTAATATATGACATAATTCTGTTTCGGCTCTAGAGTCATCATCAATTTCTTCTGTTTAGAGCCAGGTGAACACTTAACCTCGGGAATTGGGGGCAGATCAGAAAATGTGTTGTGTAAATCATCAGGAATTGTCAGATCAACCTCTAAGAACAGGCCATAGGTACTGTCATCAAAATCCTTAAGATCTTCAATATTGAAATCTTCAACCCACTCAAGCCCTGCATATGGCAGTTTTTTCATCATAGCATAACCACAGAGGCTATTGGCATCTACGTACAGTATATAATTTGATGGCAGTGCTGGATGATAATCAGGAATATATTTGTTAATTGCTCTGGCATATCTCTGAGAGCATTGCACCATGCCTCCTCTTATACATTGTTCCATAAACAGATACATATCTTGATCCTGGATCAGATCCAATTGCATTTTAGTGTTTAAAAACATTGCAGACCATGCCAGGCCCGGAGCACTGTAAAAATACATTGGATCCAGCTTATAATTTTGCATGGAAGATTTTCTAAATGCCTGAAGTATATCAGCTAAGAGGGTCACATCAAGTTTTAAATATGCCTTGTGATAATCACCAAATGTCTGGCACTTTAAATTGTTCCACATCAACTGGGCATGGTGATAATCTTCATCAGTGATTCCAGATCCTCTGATTTTGCTGTAAAACTCTTGTTGAGGTGGCAGAGAACACTCATCAAATTTAGAAAAATCTGTAACATAATCATATGGATATACACCCTTCCGCCTAATTAATTTCAGGTCCTGATTTGGAAACAAAGCACATGTGATTTTGAATTGATCATCAGATAATTGAGTGGCCAGTATAGCCAGGCTAGCAGAGAGAATTCTGTATGAATCAAGAAATCTTAAGTGAATAGGAACACCATTAACTTTAATTATTTTGCTAATGGCAATATATTTCTCATTATTTTCAGCTAAAATATTTAAATTCTGGTTGTCAAACCCCTCGTACCTGATCAGATGATGAAAATCATAATTGGATGCACCATGGCAAAATATGGGGACAAATTTTGGTCTCTGGATCTTAATATTACAGCTATTACACAGGGCCATTAAGAATTTACCATCTGTATGAGAATGGTGATGAACCTTGATATTTGTATCTGAAAATTCAGAATCACATACCGGGCATTTTTCTGCATTGTTGAAATCTTCAATCTGTTCCTCTGTTAAAGGCAACATGGGTTTTGATTTTAATAAGACATTAGATGCTATGCAACGGCACTCATTTTCTATTCTTTGTGCAAATTCTTTGATGGCATCTGCTCCCATGTATAAATCTTTTTTACTAACAACCCCATCCTGCACAACCACATAATAAAAACTAGAAGGTTCATGTAGCTGGTATGATGTAATTGAAGGTTCATCAGGATCTGGGCTGCAGAATGCAATGGGTTTGAGGTTTGATTCAAAATCACAGACTATATATGCTGGGTGTTCCAACAAGGCTTCAAATTTTTTGAATTTGGCATTTTCACTTGGGTTAGGCATAAGCATATGAACAGGTTTATGATTCCCACAGTATTTCAGATGCTCAATTAACTTGTTTTTAGCAATTTCTGCATTCTCTTCCCGAACCCCATTCACCATTTTTTGACCATCAAATACAGACAAACATCTTCTGCACAACTTGAATATTGTATTGGATTTGTCTAGTTGTTTTCTGACTAAAGCTTCAAGATTATGTATCAGAGTGTAATGATATGTGTCATCCCCTTCAATTAAGAGCAGATCAATCGGAACAGCAGAAACATCATCAAATGTACTGACTCTGCGCGGTGCTATCAAGCAATTGCCACGGCCAGTAGAACAAGTAAATACATTAATAGATAATTGTTTACCGTTAATATCCCTGTCCTTTTTTTTTCAAATTTATCAATATTCTGAACAGACATTGGATATTCTAAACCCTCCATTGCCTCATCAAAATCATTTTCATGTTGTTTATAAAAAGTTATTCGCTCAGGATGCCTTGAAACTGGATACAAAGCAGCTAAAATACACCACAAAAAGCATTTCTCATCATTATTTTCTATGTTAACCACGGCTCTTTTGTTTTTAATATTGGCAGGTAATGGTAAATATGTAGATCCTTGTAATGGGCTGAATTCAGAAATATTAACATAGAGCTTGTGTGGAGATCCGCATAGGCTCCATCCAGACTCTTTTGCAGGAAATTCAGAGTGTTTAATAATCAATTGATCTATCAAACTGCTTATTATTTTGTCTGAATTTGTATTTGAATATACAGGTACAGTTTCTGTTATGTGGGGCTGTGTAAATTTTGTGCCATTTGATTTCTTATATTGTGTAAACAATTTGAGGGACAGCTTATAAGAGCCATTTTGTGCATTTAGAATTGCCTGCACATCAGGATTTAAACTGTTCAAAAAATTCTTAATACCACGTCTTGGCTCTGATACAAACCGGTAATCCCTTAATTGGCCAGCAAAACTGCTATGGATGGGTTCATAGCGTGGCTGCTTTGCCGGCCCAGCATTAACAGGTGTTTCATGCTTCCTTTTCAGACCAGATGTAGATGGTTGTGCGGGCAATGTTGATGACTGTGCAGAACAAGTACCTTTATGTTTATATGTGAAGTATTCCATGCTATATTTTCTATGGCATTTAGGGCATATTTTTGTGGGAGTTCTATATTTATCTGGATTACAATTCTTTTGATGCTTAGCCCAATTGGGGCTGGATATATTCTTTTTGCATTGATTACAATGTTTTTGATTTGACATTTTTTGTTGTTGTTTATTATATAAAATTTCCTGGGCTTCAATTCAAAATTCTATGCTTAATAAAAAATATCAGTTGGGTTCAGCAGTGTGTTTTGTATATTTAGTATGTGTATGTGTGTGAATATTTTTGGCTTTGGTATTTATATAAAATTTCTTGGGGTTCAAATCAAAACTCTATACTTAATAAAAAATATCAGTTGGGTTCAACAATGTGTTTTGTGTGTGTGTGTGTGTGTGTGTGTGTGTGTGGGTGTGTAGGTGTGTGTGTGTGTGTGGGTGTGTAGGTGTGTGGGTGGGCGTGTGTGGCTTTTTACCTTAGTTTTTAAGTGTAGCCAAAACAATATCAAGGGGGGCATATTTTTGACAAGTTTATGGACAACAAACTGAGAGATGTACCTTTTACACACATGGGCAAATCTGTCTGAGGGGGATTCTTCTTTTCTACACTAGAATTCAAAATTCTTTAGATTTAAATATGTACACACATGGCCAATTGGGCTATATGCCCCCTCTTGACATAATTTTAAGTGTGGGCAAATCGGGGCATATGAACTCTTCTTTTCTACACTAGGATTCAAAATTCTTGGGGATTAAGAGCATATCACACTTGAAGAATTGGGGGAATAAGAGCATCTTGGCATAATTTTAAGTGTAGGCAAATCGGGCTGTTTAATCATTTGAGCTCTTCTTTTCTACACTTATAAGTGGGGTTTATAATACCCTCAATTACACTACTTGTGTGGGTGTGTGTGTGTGGGTGTGTGTGTGTGTGTGTGTGTGTGTGTGTGTGTGTGTGTGTGTGTGTGGGTGTGTGTGTGTTAATACGTTTGCTCTAGTTTTAAGTGTAGCCAAAAACAATATCAAGAGGGGCTTATTTTTAACAAGCTTATGGACAACAATCTCACAGAAGTGCCTTTTGTAAGTGCAGTCAAATCATTCTGAGGGGGGTCATACTTTCACAGGAAATTCCCGAGGGCATTTTTACAAAAATCTTGGATTAGACAGGGTTCCACACTTGAGCAAAAAACTCATGTGGGCATGTTGAGCTTGTTTTAAGTGTAGCTAAATCTGCCTGAGAGGGGTTCATACTTTCTCGGGTTTATAATACCCTCAATTACACTACTGAAGAAGAAGACAAGTTAAGCTTTCTAGATATATTGATGAAAAGGAAGAGAGGACAAGAAATTGAAACCGCTTGGCATCAAAAGAAGTGTGCAGCAGGGGTATTCTGCCACAAAAGAAGTGATGTAAGTGAGGTGACAAAAATAAATTTTATAAAGAATATGGAGGACAGAATCAAGAAAATATGCATGAAAGAGTGTGAAAAAGAAGGCAAAACAAATAGCCTATGGAAACAGCTGGAAAAGAATGGCTATGAGAAGCAGGATAGACTGGACATAAACAGAAGAAGGAAGAAAACGGACAGGGAAGAATTGGAAGAGAAAGAAAAAGAGAGAAGGTTTGGAATAAGGAGTATGGGGAAGACCACAGAAAAGATATGCAAAGTGCTTAAGAAAGCGGGAATTAAAACTTACAGGAAGGGAGGGAGAAGCATTATAGGAATAGCTAGGAATGCAAACAAGAAAAAGGAAAACAGAGAAGAGGAAGAGGAAGGGATTATCTACGAAGTAAAATGTAAAGAATGGCAGAGTGTGTACATAGGAGAAACGAAAAAGAGGCTGAAAGACAGGTTGAAACAACATAGGGATGATGTACGACTTAAGAGAGAAAGAAATGCGATATTTAAACACACGAGAGAAACAGTACATGACATAGAGTGGGATGAGGCTAAGAAGATAGGAAGGGAGAAGAGAATGCTAGTGAGAAAATGGAAGGAAGCCAAGGAAATAGAGAAGAAAGGTGAAGAAGACACAATGAACTGGAATGGGGGATTGAAGTTAAACAAAGAATGGAAGAAGATGTTAGAAAGAGTGGAAAGGACAAGAGAGAAAGAGGAGAGGAGAAGGAAGAAAAATGAAGGGACAAGAGCGTGAGATTAAAAGTCCAACCACATTCTATATGGAAGTAATTGGTGTTTAGCCTTTTTAGGTGAAAGTAAAGTTGGAAAGTGAAAGTCACCTGCTAGAAAGTTCCAAACAACTTTCTAAATAGTCTGGAGGGAGTAATGTTTGTGTATATATAATGCCCTGTTTTTGTATCTTGTTACTTTTGTACTTGATACAGAGTCTGAAGAAGACCTTGCTAGAAGGTTGAAACGTTACGTTTAGTTTATGTTTTTTAATAAAATAAATTACTGCCTTGGTCAGCATATTTAGTTTTTCTTTCCTTTTGGGTGCTTAATATTTTTGTCAATGAGTGTATGTAAATTATGCTAGGAAATTCATTTAAAATTCATTAAACAACAGTGAAGGAGTAAAAGAAAACTTCAAAAATGATTTGAAATGCTAAAAAATGGCAAAAAGTACTGAAAAATTACCTAAAAGCATAGAAAAAAAGGGGCGGAAAATAAAAAAAATGCAAGAAAAAAACAATGTTTTGTGGTTATAACTAAAGGAGACGGACTACTATCAGGTTTAGAATTGTCATCAAACCCCAGAAAAATATGACTTTCATCAGCTTCCGAGTGCTATTGATTAGTGTATCATATGTGTGTTTTTAATTGTATGTAAAATTCATGTATGTTGGTAAAAAGTCAGAAAGTGGTAATGAATGATGGAACTCACTTACGAGGTCCATCCCTGTTTTTGAACTTTAAGAAGAAACTAACAAAAATTTTTGTGAAAAACTTTGTAATTGTTAACAACAAACTTTAAACTACTTCTCTACATAGTAACGTGTGACGAGTTTTTGTAACCCAGCTTCATATTCCTCTGCCGCCAGTACCGAGACTGAGAAAAGTAGTTCTTTCAGTTCCTCATCCCTGTGAAATGCACAAATTATCCCATACGTCAGATGATCTTTGACAATTTCATAAAGAATGATCAGGGAACATCACAAGTGGCGGCTTTTTCAATTATTTTTTTTAACATTGTAATCACTCACAGAAACAATAACTACAATGACAGCGCTACGAAACTTTGCACACGCTGAGCAGTCAGCCAGCTCAGGGCCTGCTCGTTCGGCTGCGCAGATCGTATGCGCAGTTGTCTGTGGATGTATTACGTCGTCATCGAGTTGCTCGGCACGGAAATAGCAGGTCCCTTATGTAAATATTGAGGTATTTGGCAACAAATATCTTCTGAAATATAATAGCAGGAAAAAAGTTACAACTTTTACTGTTAAGATTCATCCTTTCTAATCACATTATCACAAAGTTGATTCAAATGCGTAAAATGGTTTTCAAGAAATCGTGTTACGAAGGAACCCCTGTTTTGTCCTCTCCACGCGTCCAATATAAGAGAAATTTAACTTAAGCGCGTTGGATTTATTTTAGCCGTATGTTTTGAAATAAGATTATTTTGTTCTTGTCAACTAAAAACATGCCTAAAAGCTATGGAAAGCTGTGAAAACTATTATCAGAAAACTAACGAAATGAATCTAAAATATCACAGCTTTCCAGTTGGTGATTGCGTAAGTAAACGAAAAGACAAGATTGATATAAAAAATGCAGGATTACTCATTTTTGTAAAAAAGGCATTGTGCGAGATCTAAAAGCAGAACTTTTGTATATTGTATGTAAATGTAAGAATGTAATAAACGTGACTGCTGTTGCGGTAATGGCCGACTTATAATGCGTTGACACTCTGGTAATTTAAGATAACTGTTTTACCTTAGGCATAGTTTTACCACATGAATAACACGGTACATCGATTTAGATTTTAGAATATTTATAATACTAAAGAATACATATTGGTATGTAGAACCGTAATTACAACTGTCTAATATCGTAGATAATAGGAGACGCGCGCATAGTATGTTGTACGGCCGAGCTCACATGAGCAAGTCATTCAGTCTATTCGCTGCGCGCGCATGCGCCGCAGACGGCTCGCAGCAGAATGCTTTCATTCCCGAACATACTCCCCCCGGTTGAATGAACATAATTCAACTAATCTCCGTCTTTACCTATGGGGAGGAGCACAATTTTACTAACACTTCTTCTAAAAACTCCGTCTTTCGTTTTCACTGTCATTACACGCACTAGTCCATCGTTCCCATGATGCACCGCTTCCACCTTAGCTACTTTCCACTGTAGTGGGGGTACGTCGTCCTCCTTCAGTAGTACAACTGTCCCTGGAGATAAGTTCTTGGTGGAGGATGTCCACTTCTTGCGTTGTTGAAAAGAATGTAGGTATTCTTTATTCCACTGCTTCCAAATGGATCTTCTCATCTTCTGTATCCACTGGTATCTGCTGAGTCTATTGTCAGGTATGAGGGTAAGGTCAGGTTCTGGGAAGGTTGTTATGGGTCTGCCAATGAGAAATGCCCTGGAGCTAATATCTGGTAATCTGATTCGTCGGGTAAAATGCAAAAGTGGTCTTGAATTTAATATCGCTTCAATCTGGCAAAGTAAAGTACTTAACAGGTTAGTATGGTGCTTCCCATCACTATTCGTAGATGATATTTTAGCGATTTAATCGCTGCTTCCCAGAGTCCACCGAAATTTGGCGCTCTTGGCGATATGAATTTCCATTCAAAGTGCTCATTTGCAGCGTAGTCTTGAATGACATCTTGAAACTGGGTAGATTCAAACATATTGTGTAGTTCCTGAAGTTCTCTGTGTGCACCTCGAAAGGTACTGGCGTTGTCACTGTAAATGGCAGCACATTTTCCTCTCCGGGATATAAATATTTTCAATGCAGCTAAAAATGCTTCGGTTGTTAAATCTGTAACAATTTCAACGTGTACAGCCTTCGTTGAGAAACACACAAAAAAAAGTGCAATGAAACATTTTCTCGCGATTTGCTCCTTGGCGCTCCAATCTTTATCCTTATCGGTCCCGCGTAGTCTACACCAGTGTACATGAATGGATTCTGTGCTCCGGTAGATGTCCCATCAGTTGTTTGCTAGCTTCTGATTTAAGTCTATGGCATTTAATACAATAGTGTAGGATGTGCTTAACTATTTGTCTTCCCCGGACGATCCAATATTTTTGTCTGATAGAGGAAAGTAGTAACTGTGTTCCAGCATGAAGTAATCTGTGATGTTCGTATTCAATTAACAGCCGTGTAAGATGAGTCTTAGGAGGCAAGATTATCTGATGTTTAGCCTCAAAGCGAGATCGCTGTTTTGTAAACGTCCGCCCACGCGAATAATGGAATCGGCGTGGAGAAAAGGATACAGATCCTTTATTCCGCTGCTTTGGTGAAACTTCTCTCTTGTGTGTGAATCTTCTATTTCCTGCGCGTAGACTAAAGATTGCATTACTTTAATGCACGTATCTGTGGCTCGTTGCAAATCCTTGGCATTCAGTTTCGAATTACAAACATTTCTCTTCGTGGGTCCCTTGCAATTAGCAATGAAAATATGACAAAGTGCCATAACTCTTATCATGCTCAAAAAGTTAGAGAATCTCGTAAGAATTTCATCTGATTTGTGTAGTTACCCATGAGGTTATCTTCACCTTCCTTCGTTCTGGTACCTGTATATGTGCATTCATTCCAACACTGATCTCGTTGATGGCTAAACTCGGATCTTTATCTGATTGGCTTAAAAATACTGGTCCTTGTAACCAAAGTGAGTTTCCCTTTAGCTTCAGGGGTTCGACTCCTCTCGATAACATATCTGCAGGATTATCCTTTGACCTTACATGCCGCCAACCACACACCTGTATGTATTCTTGGATTTGAGCCACTCTATTTGCCACAAAGGGTTCCAAGTCTCTGGGTCCTTTGCAATCCATGCCAAAACAATCTGCGAGTCTGTATATAAATATACCTATTTTATTTGGAGATTTAATAAAGGTATTACTTTGTTAACTAATTTTGCCAATATAAGTGCTGCGCACAGCTCAAGACCAGGTAAAGTTATTTTCTTAATCGGTGCAACTTTCCCCTTGCTGCACAATAAGCGTGAATTAATTTCTCCTCCTGCAGTGACAGTTCTGACGTAAATGCACGCGTCGTACATTCTCTCAGACGCGTCAGAAAACCCGTGAATTTGAATGTTTATAATCTTCCCCTTAGGTAAAATACATCGTGGAACCTTCATGTCTGAAATGTGGCATATTTGTGCTTGTAAAGCCTTCCATTCGTTTAATACATCTGAAGGTAACTCGTCGTCCCAGGATACATTTAATTTCCATAGTTTCTGTAGAAACTGTTTAAACAGTGCAATAACAGGCCCAATATTTCCGAGCGAATCGAAGAGTTGCGCGATTTGACTGGCAACCCTGCGCTTGCTTAATGTTTCTTGAACGTTCAAATCGTAGCAGGCCAAATTGTGTTTTTTCTTTGCACGTATCGTCGAAAGGCTATGTTTATCGTAAGGATGTTTGCTGCAGCCAGCAGCCTTACTGTTTCTTCGATTGTCGATAGCTGGGTGATTGTTTACACAACAAGCGTTAGTGTCTGCTTTCTCTGTTTGATCCCGCGTAGGGGAAATTGTAATGCATTTCTTCCTCCCGTCGGCTGGATTTCTGCGTGGATGGTAGGTTGTATGATGATGTTCCTTCGCTGGTGCGAGTGTAGCCAAATCAGCATCACGTTCTGGCGCTAGCGCTGAATCTCCGGCCGTTAATATGCAAAGAGTGTCAGCTGTGGTATTCCAATTGACGCCTAGAGTTTTTGTACTGTCGACGTTAAACAGAATCGTGTCTTTAACTTCCCGTAGCTCTAAAGGTATAGTTTCCATTACTCTTGCAGAATTGAATGCCTATTTTCGTAGCTTAAATCCTCCTGCCGATAATAATGCTGACAGTTCTTTACGTAGATTAATTGCTTGATTCTCATCTTCTTGCCCTGACAGCAAGTCATCTATATAAAAGTCTCTCTTCAGTATTTCAGCAGCTTGTGGATAGTTGTGCATTTCGTCTGTCGCTAGTTGCTGTAGGCCATTAGTTGCTACATATGAGCTAGATGTTAAGCCATAAGTTACGGTGTTTAATTCGTAGATCATCAGTGGTTCATCGTGAGATTTTCACCATAATATGCACTGTAATTTTCTAGCAGAAGGGTGCATATGAATCATCCTATACATCTTCTCAATATCAGATTTCAGAGTGATTATATTAGTCCTGAAGCGAAGCAGTAACCCGGACAGAGCCTCTTGTAGAACCGGTCCTGCACTTTGTAGACAATTGAGTGACCAGCCACTGGTCGTTTTTGCTGAAGCGTCGAATACGACCCGTACCTTCGTCGTGGAGCTGGCTGTATTCACAACTGGGTGATGGGGGATGAAATATCGGATGTCTCCCGTTGCTGGCGCCTCTCGCACTTCCTGCACTGCTTGCATGTGGTGTAATCTCTCGTACTCGTTCATAAATTCCACATTATCTTCTTTCAATTCAAGTTCTCTCTGTAGTCGGCGTTTCTAACTGTAAAAATCTGGAGTGTTCATGTTCCAAAGATTCCCCTAATGCTGATATTTCTTCGGTCAAAGGTAAGCGTACCCTGTAAGTGCCATCATCATTCCTTTCTGTAGTTTGGCGAAAATGTGCTTCCATTTTCTTTTCTTTAGGCGACATGATTTCTTCCGACAAATCTTCCACCGACCAGAAACGATGTAAAAGGATTTCCAACGGCTCATCCTGTATGAAGAATGATCTGCTTGGATGTGACGTTGTACCTGGAGTGTTGCACACTACAATCCAGCCAAACTGTGTGTTTTGTAACGTAGGATAAGGTCCTTGTTTTGACATCTTCTCTGGCAGTAGGATATCGAAAAATATACTTGCAGAAATTAAAATGTCAATCGACAGGAACATTGAAGTTTTCATCCGGCAGGTCAATATTTGTAGGTATCTCCCATGTTGAAGTATCCATTTTTTTTGCAGGCAAACGTTCAGTAATATTTTTCAAGGCAGAACATTGTGCCTCTACAGTAAATTGATTGAATCTTCATTTTAATTCCACATTCACAGGATAAGGTGAATTTACAGTGTTGGAACTTATTCCCTGTATCAACGTATTTTGTCTCTGTCTTCGTAACCCAAGACGTTGTACCGTATACATACTAATGAAGTTTACTTAAGACCCCGGGTCCAATAAGATGCGGCAAGGCAAGTATTTTCCATCTTTGTCCTTTGCCAGAACACAGGCAGTAGCCAGCAAAACATTTTGGTTCTTATTATTTACTGAATACGATGAACTGGCTCCCTCTTCGACATGAGGGTTGGAAACACTGCTTGCTTCGTTCGCAGCTGATATTCCTGGATGCAGGGGAGGTACACGGCGCTCGCCGCCCCTCTCTTCGTGCAAACTTGTGTGATGACGCAACCAACAGTACCTGCAACAGCCTGCTTTACAATTTAACATTGAGTGATTAGCAAAACTCAAACAGTTCGTGCATATGCGATTCTCATGCAAGAATTTATATTTCTGTTTATTTGTCAATTTCAAAAATGACTGGCATCTGAATAAAGGATGAAAAGGAGATGCATCTCTGCAGTAAATACAGCTTTTGGTCGACGCAGTAAAATACGTGTAAGATGCTTGTGGCGTTCTTGACCTAACGTTACTAACAGCTGGTGATCTTGAAAACGGCTTCGTCGATGTCGAAGGTTCATTTGCTTCGAATTTCTGTAGAGAGTTGCACTTAGCTTCTAAAAATATAAGCAATTCTTCTATGGTACTGAATTCTGTATTGCTTGATTGTTTCTCAAAGTCTCTTCTCGTACATTTATCCGATTTGGCTGAAAGATACTGCACGAGAAAAATATCAATTAAGTCCGCGTCTCCCTGAATGTTTCTTAATGCTTCTATAGAACTTCTAATCGTAGTCGTGACCTTTCTTAATTCTGTTACACTTTCCTTAGTGACTGAAGATACATTGAAAATGTCATTTACGTAAGCAGCGGCTATTAACTTTGGATTATTGTATTTGCGCTGAATCAAATCCCAGGCGAACTTGTAATTAGCACATGTGAGTTGCAAATTCTCGATCGTTTGTAATGCATCACCCTTTAACGAAAGCCGTAAATACTGCAATCTTTGTATGTCTGACAAGGTTTAATTTTTTTTTATGAGGGCTACAAAAATATCTTGAAACCATGAAAATTGAGTGTAGTTTCCGTCAAACGTGGGTAAAGTTACATCTGGGAGCTTGATTGGAGATTTAATTTCAGGCTTACATGTGTTATTCTTTCTCGTCGAGTCTTTGTCTATTATTGAAAGCATTTTAGCTTCTAACGTGAAGTAACTTTGCTCAAGTGACGCTCTCTTCTCGTCGTGAGATTGCTCATCTGATAATTCGGATATGTTGTCCATTACATCCTCTAGTTTTGACCAAACACTGTCGAGTTGCTTATGCCTGGCTACAATTTTGTTTACATGACCACTTGCTTCGTCATAATTGGACACGTAGTTCTGAAGCCGAGTTAATTGTCCTTGAATTACACTGCGTTGTCTCGCTCGCTTCTCAAGCCTTTCACTTTCTTGCGGCATTTTCTCAGGCAAGGTTAGGAATATGAAGAAACAAGTGTGGAAAAGGTAAATAAAAGGATTTACTCACGTACATTGAATCTACAGCCGTCGATAATTCTTCTGCTCTTGGCAACCCTGTGTCGACAGGATCGTGCTGTCAGTTGATTCTCCTAGCTCGCTCTAATTTCCCCTTGCGCGGCGTGGCTGAAGTGGCGGGAAAACGGCTTTGTTCTGTAACTTCACTGTACTTTCACTGTCTGTAACACTTCACTTCACTAAAACTGCACTTTCACCAGTCCCGTCGTTTACCGACATCCGTAATTCATCCGATTTTGCGCAGGACCAAATGTTGCTGTAATGACCGACTTATAATGCGTTGAGACTGGTAATTTAAGGGAACTGGTTTACCTTAGGCGTAGTTCTAACAGATAAATAACACGGTACATCGATTTAGATTTTAGAATATTTATAATACTAAAGAATACATATTGGTATGTAGAACTGTAATTACAACTGTCTAATATCGTAGATAATAGGAGACGCGCGCATAGTATGTTGCATGGCCGAGCTCACATGAGCAAGTCAGTCAGTATATTCGCTGCACGCGCATACGCCGCAAACAGCTCGCAGCAGAATGCTTTCATTCCCGAACAACTGCTTCCCGTAAAATATCACTGCACTCTCCGCGTTACTCTTCTGTCTTTTCTTTCGCGCCGTCAATGGCTTCAACACGTTTTTTTCTTTTTTAATATTCCTCACATATTTGTTTTAATTAGTATTTTGCATTGTCATCAGTTGTGTAATACATTATTACCTCAAGTACGCTCGAAGTCGAGGCCCGTGCTAACAAAATCGTGAGCTCTCTTCCCCAGTGTTGTTACGTTTTTTACGTAAACTGTGCGTAATTTGCTAGTAATTTACTTCGCGTAGAAAACCAGGTTTTTACGCAGATGTAAAAAACTAATTTTCCTTCGTAAATTATTAATATAAAAACTACTTTAATTATATTACATTTTAAACTTTAATATATTTTAGCACTAAATCATTATTTTCTGAAAATACTTTACACAGACATCTCACGCCTTAACTTGTATTAAAACAAGGCAACGATTAACTACAAATTATTTGGATTATTGTGAAGGTTTAGTAAAAGCTTCACATTCCTTTTTCATGCGTATTATACACTTGCATATACTAATTATGACTGATGCATGGGCGTGTTCAGGGATGGGGGTTAAGATGGGGTAGTTGCCCCCCTAATACACTCACTTAGAATTTTAGTGTAGAGGAATCTTGTCACAGTTATTAAACAATAAATATTTATTTATTAAAATGTTTTAATTTTTTATACAAATAATTATTTTCAAGCAGGACAATATTCCAAGCAACTACGGAGGGGAGGAAGGTGTATTATTTCCTATGAAATTGAACTATTCCACTTCGTTCTCTAGCATCGTTTTTGTTATCAACATTCCGCACTATTCCTTACTTGTGTTACCTCTATGACTTTGCAGAATAACTTAACAATGCTTTGGAAATCAGTAGCAGCGATTTGTTGGGAAAATGGGGGAGGGGCAAGGACAGTTTACTATGAATTTGTAGACAAGGCTTAGCATTAAGATGCCATAGTACGGGGCAAGATGTGTGGGGGCAACTGCTCCCCACCCTCCCCTAATTGCCGCCACGGTTAGATTTGTTAATTTATTTATTTTACTTCGCGTTTTGTGCCTCTTGGCTAATTTGCAAAAATGGGGATGAGTGATGAAATGATGAAATTGATGAATGGACATTCAGAAACAACCATGCCCGAGTGGGATTCGAACCCAGAACCCTTGGCGTCGCAGCGTGATATGCTAACCACTCAGCCACAGGGTCCGGCGCAACGGTTATAAATTAATAAATGATATGTAATTGTTTTGAATCTGCTATACCAAGCCATGTTTACATGTGAAATAGTCTCTGAACCACAGAGAGGGTAATAAAGGAGGTGAGGGGCAAAGAACATTGGTGCCACAAAGTTTGAATTCTTGTAATGCATTTATGTTCGGAGGGTCCGGACACTATATACGTCTCTATTCCATACCCAACAATGCAATAAAACAGTGAGATGAAATGGGGATTTTCTTTCTCCGATTGAACTTTCATCAGTGCTTTTGCCCCTCCCCTAATCAGAGATTGTCGGCACGCCTATGGACTGATCACATCACCCCCATCCTTGGCAGTGATCAAGAAAGTGTGGAGCCCTAACTCCACACCACCTATACATCTTCATGGCGTGGTGCAAAGCACAGGGGAACACTTTACTTTTTTTACTTTACAAATTTGAATGGAAAGTTTTTTAAAGCATTTTTTGTTTTCTACTACTGCTAACTACCATACATAACAATATTCATTGCAGAAAACATGTTTTCTATTCATTTCTGTTTGGTTCTAGATTTTAAGTACTGTACGTTTTATACGTATTTTATGCCTACACGTTTTAAGCGTAATTTACGTGTCATGTAGAAAATCCTTTTTACATGTAAAACCACAACCCTGCCCCGGTCTTTCAAGTTCCCCCACCCAACCAAAATCGGGCCTGACCTCATCAAAGAAAATTATACTGTATGAGAGATTGATTTTACTTCGCAGTTCATTTTTTCGAACAGGGATAAGTTTTATATTTTAATAGCTTATTAATTTACAATGAACTCTTGCGTTTCACAAAAGTTATCTCTACCCTTTGGCAAGAGGGGTCGCGGGTTCGATTCTTGGTGTTAACTCTCAGATTCGGGAGGACAATTGGGGAGCTTTTTGAAAATAGATAGCGGGCTCCGGTCTCGAAAGTCAGGAAACAGGGGATGGGATTCGATGCGCTGACCACGCGTCACCCAATGAAAAAGCCGCTCTAGCAGGACATGACTATCGAAAGTCTGTTGCGTTAATTCATTTACAATAATGATTTTCAGCAAAGGTTATGCGTACCCCTTCAAGTACATTTAGAGATTGCAAGGGAGTAGTATAATAAAACGCCGGTACCAGCGCAGATTTTTATAAAATGAATATTTTAATAAAAAATACGCCCAAAAATAGGCTCAAAACTGCTGAAAATATCAAATTGTAAAAATTATAATTTTATAAGAAAATAGACTCGAAATTGCTGAAAATGTCAAAATTGTGAAACTACCCATTTTATAAGACCCGTTTACCAGACGGGGTAATGAAAAATAAAACTGCTAAATTATAATAATTGTGAAACTACCCATTTTATAAACCCCGGTAATTTGCCGGGGTTAAGAGGTAATGAAAAATAATTACAACTCTAATACATTATTAAATCCAAGTATATCTCCAATTGAATTATCTTGTTTTAGAAATAGTCTAAATGGCGATCTAATTACAAATATATCATCTCTCTCATGTTTTTTAATTTTAATATTATTTGAACTAATCGGAGATTGCGAATTGATATATTTTTCAAGAGTTTTCACATTGTAATCACCTGGTGGAACTATTAACTGTTTTATTTTCCCATCTTCTTCATATTGTAATATAGTTTCGGGTATAGTAGTTGACGGCATTATTTATGTAAAAGTATTGAAACCTTTCACGATCCAATAAATAATGTAAATTTATTTTTATCTTGATATATCTTTTCAATATATAGATCAGAAATGTCATGTGCCCAAATTCCATAAGGACCATTTGATTCTTTTCTATTATATTTTAAAAATTCATAATGACACGGATTGCCAACAGATTCTTCCTCCTCTTTGTAAATTTTCATATAACCATCTCTAATAGCAAGCAACACCTCAATTAAAGTAAAACCATCACTAGACCAAATTGAGACATTATTTTTAGAAAATGGTAACGTGACTGGATTTTTCAAAGGATACTTAAAAGTAATTTCAATATTATTTTTTTTGGTAAGTAGTTTATTTTTAAAGTTATTCTCCAATCCTCTAAACGTAACTATATTAATAGATCTCGAAATGCTAATCTGCCATCATATTCTTCATCTAATTGTTCCATTTCATATTCAATATCGATTTCTTCTTTGCAGGAGCCACACTCACATTTACACCCATTTGTTACATTTTCACAGTCAACAAAATCTATCCGCTAATAATGCGTGTTGGTGTTAAATAACTCACTATATTACTAATAACTAATAAAATAACTAACTATATTATGCTTACAGTCACAACAAGGATATTCTCGTCCTTTATATTTTATAGAATGTTTCTCAATTTCTGAGATGATCTCACTTTCAAATGTTGCTAGGTCTGACGGATTTATTACAATTACACCCCCCACATGAATTTTACTTTTTTCATCAATATATTGATATCCACCAGTAATCTTACAAGGAATATTATGCTGTTTTAAGATATTTCCTGTTAGTTCTAATACAATAGTATTTGATGTCATCATTCATTTATATGTAAAAAAAAATTGGTGTTTACACAAATTCAATGTCATGCTTTGTTTGCTTATCAAAGAGTTCTTTTTTACCTTTATATATTATCTTATATTTATTGTCAACAAATTCTTGCATCATATCTTCATTAGTTAAGTTTTTGCTATAACGATTTGGTAAAAATAACCTGTATTTGTTATCTAATGTAACGCGTGCTTTTGGACCACGCATTGTATTTACAATTTCGCCATAAGTGATTTCATACGATTTCTAATTCTTGCATCTTGATATACTCGAACGACGAATTTAACATTTCTTTTAATGTTTTTTCGCCTAGGTATTTGTGTGACATTTATAAGATAAAAAAAGTTATTTTTTAAAATAATAAATGAACAAGTTTATTCCATTATTGTTATTTTTAAATTTTGGATTATGTGAACCTAATCAGACTTTATCAGCAATAACGTATCTCCATAATTATGGATATTTACCTAATACCATGAACGAACTCACGCAAATAGATTCGCTTACGTTTCAAAGAGCTTTAAGAATTTTTCAAGAATACTATCATTTAGAGCCAAATGGAATTTTGGATGCACCAACTTTAGAATTAATTAATCGTCCCAGGTGTGGGGTCCAAGATGATGAAATGCAATTTAACATGCTAAGATATAAATGGAACAGCAAGACAATAAAATGGTATTATGCAATAATTAATCGTAAAATTCAAGGAATAGCCGAGGCCGCTTTTGAAACATGCAGTCAGCATACGGATTTAAATTTCGAAGTGGACTCACAAAACCCTGATATTATTATATCTAACAAGCGGGGGAATCCACACAGAAATCATAAAATAGGCGGACATTGTACCGCTGTATTAGATGGTAAAGGAGGTGTGTTAGGACATGCAACTTATCCTAACAGTGCCAATTCTCCTATAGAAATCCATCTTGATCAAGATGAATCATGGTATTTACAAATAGACACCGGGTGATCAAACAAATCTTTTCTCGGTTTTGACGCATGAAATTGGACATGCTCTTGGAATATCTCATAATAATAATCAAGATTCCCTCATGTTTGCTTTTAACACAAACAAAATAGAATTACATAATGATGATATTCTCGCCATACAATCGTTATATGGGAAAAAGAAACAAACTATCGAAGACAAACATGTCGAAGATGAAGAAGAAGAAGAACAGGTGGCAGAGGAACAACCTAAGTTATGTGAATTAAAGAATATTAATCAGTTTGTCATTGTAAATGAATTTTTGTGCGTGTTTTATGATAAATGAGTTTGGATTTTTGGTCTTGATAATTCTACAGCTGCGATTGGTCCCCAACGAATCACCGATTGGTTAACTTTCTTACCATCACATTTTGAGAGAGTTACCGCAATTTATCAAAGACCCTCAGGACAAATAGTATTAAAAATTAAAAAACAGAAAACAAATATGATATATATGTTCGATTATCCAAGTTTAATTTTGTTAGACGGTTATCCTAAATCTATCGCAGAATTTGGCATCAATGCAAGATCCAGAATCCATGCGATCGTAAACAGTTATTCTGGACGCACTTTTATATTTTATAATGACATATACGAGGTGTGGCAATTAAATAACGAGACTGGTGTCATAACTGTGATGTATTGCAAGAAAGTTACAATTGACTGGTATCCCCTTCAATATACTCCCCTCCCCTATCAATATACCGCTGCATACTTGTCTTCCATTGTTCAAAGCAATGCTGTAGGTCACCAGATGTCACACTGTTCAACAACTCTGCCGTTTTTCGTTTCACCTCTTCCACGGAGTGAAAATGTGTTTCCTTCAATGCACTTTTCACTTTTGGGAAGAGATAAAAGTCACAGGGGGCCAGATCTGGGGAATACGGAGGATGGTCGAGCACAGGAATGCGCTTGGCGGCTAAAAACTGCTTCACAGAAAGGGCATTATGGGCAGGCCCATTGTCCTGGTGGAGGATCCATGCATCGTTCTTCCACAAATCTGGTCTCTTCTTCCTTATTCTTTCCCTCAGTTTGCTTAGGACTTCTTTGTAGTAGGTCTGATTCACCGTTTGACCCTGAGGCACCCATTCAGTCATGATGATACCCCATCGAAAAAAACGATGAGCATTGCCTTCAGTTTCGACTTGCTCATTCGTGCTTTTTTCATTCTTGGCGATGTGGGAGTCTTCCAGTGCATGGATTGACGCTTGGTCTCGGGATCATATTGGAAAATCCATGTTTCATCACATGTGATGACACGTGTTAGCAATTCTGGGTCTGCTTTGAGTCGTTCCATGATGTCACAGCAAATGGTCTTTCGATTGTCTTTTTGGTCCTGAGAGAGGTTTTTCGGAACAATTTTTGCACACACTTTTGTCATGTTTAAATTCTCATGCAAAATTTGTCTTACTGTCTCTTTGTTAATGTTCATCATGTCTGCGAGCATCTGAATGCTCAGACGTCTGCCTTTCCGCACAAGTTCATGAATTTTTTGAACATTGTCGTCCTTTCTTGAACTCGCAGGGCGGCCGGGGCGTTCATCATTTTGAACCTCCTCCCTCCCATCTGAAAATCGTTTGTGCCATTCGAACACTCGCGCACGTGACATAGCATTATCACCATACACCTCTTTTAACATTGCACAACATTCCGTCGGTGTTTTTTTTTTAATTTCACCAGAAATTTGATGTTAATGCGCTGCTCAACGTTTTTGTCCACCATGATTCCGGCACTACTACAGAACACTGTCCTCTTCAAGCAAGCCTGCAAAGAAAAGAAAAGCTTTCAGAATCATGAAACAAACAGTGGGTGCGCATGAAGGTTCAATATCAACAACACATCAATAGCTACCTCCCCCCCCCCCCCCCACTATCCTACGCGACAGGAGGTGCGCAGTCTCGTTATTTAATTGCCGCACCTCGTATTTTACGGAAATAGACGAATGCACCTTGAGACCCAAACAACACGGTCTAATAACCAGAAATTTCCCCGGTGTACACTTCGCAACATCTTATTTGACCGCCCCGAAAGAATTCTAAGTCCCGAAATCGTAAACTTAGCAACATTGCACTTCAGCTCCAGGTGAGAGTAGCCAACTTTGAGTCAGTCCTTCCACTAGACTAAAAACGCTGCGGTGATAGGTTTTCAATTTAACACATTCGATGAACTTAGAAACTATAAACCGCTATTATAATACACAATAAAACAGAAATAATAAATTAGAAAAAAAAACTTGAGTAATTTTTACGATTCTGCTTGCTCGACTTGAAATTTGGGGGGTTTGAAACACTGAATAGAGTTTCTCTCCACCTGGAGGAAATTGCCATCAAGTTTTTGCAGAAAGAAGCAAATTTGTGATGAGTTTATGCGACATTTTATTTACAATACCTTGCATAATATCGAACAGTTCTCAAAAACATATATTTTACACGACTTGTCGAGAAAATGTGCTTGAAACACAGGAAGGTGGGAGTCTTCATAAACGTCAACATGTTTTTGATGGTTTAACGTCATTAAGTTAACATAGAGCAGTTGGTTGGGCGCTGCAATCCTCATTTTTCATCAAGCGTGAAAGGTCGCGGGTTCAAATCCCACCCTCTCCTCTTTCTTTTTTTTCTTTTTTTTTTGTTTGCTGAACAGATACCGTTGATATTAGAATATTTAAAAAATGAATCCGATGCACACTTGAGGGACGTTCCTTCTGCGCATATTTCCCCTTAGAAGTTGTAGTTTTCCAGGATTTCAAGTTAAAACTTTTCTTTTTAGTTATTGTTCATATGTTGTGTTAACACACACATCATGATTAATATACAAATCACATACATGTATTCAGGATGCAAAATGTAATGTTATTTAACTTATGTATTGTTTGTTCTTCACTGACACCTAAAATATTGATTATTTGATTTCGATATACTAAAAAAAATATACAGTTATGTTAAGTAGTGCAGTACTGTAACGAATGAGAGCTTTTAATGAGTTCAAATTGCTAAGATATGTAATTTTATTACCGTTCCTTCGTAATGACTGTTGTAAATCCCCTCACCACCATCTTACCATGCGTCAAAAACTAGTAGTAAATCGCCAATTAACATAAGTAAATGGTTATTGCGACGGAGGCCGATTTGATAAGAAACAACTAATCAGTATTCATGTAGTGAGTGACAAACAAAAAAATTCAAAACCTCATAATGATCGTTAATTCCTCATTGCTTTGTATCTAAAATGTTTGTCTTCTTTGAACAGAAAGTACGAGTATCAGATATAACAAACTTTCCGCACTAACTTTACAATATTCGAAACCACCATTACAGACTTAGCTCTATGTAACTTGATTCTGCGCATTCCACGTGGCATGTGACTTCCTCCTATCATCGAAATAACTTTCTCTCACTATTTCCTTTCCTCTCGTAAAATACAGATACCAATGTTAACTTCTTAGCACGGTGGATAAACTTTACACCCAACGATATACTCCTGAAAGAAATCTGCCTAGGTGGAGAATCGAACCTACGACCTCCCTCGTAAGGGTCAAGCACGTTACCTCTTTTTTTTTAAAAAAAAAAAAAGTAAAAAATACCCCCTACACGGAGGTATCCCCCACCATTCACTCTTTGTCTCACTTTTACACTTTTCAATTCTTACATTTTTCATTGTTTCTTATCAACTGGACGAACACAAATACCCATGCCTTACCCGGGACTCGAACCCAGAACCCCTGGCGTTGTAGCGCGCACTGCTAACCACTTTTTTTTTTATATATATATAAGGAAATACCCCTTACACTGAGGTATCCCCCAACATTCACTCTTTTTCTCACTTTTACACTTTTCAATTCTTACATTTTTATTTCTTTCTAATCAACTGGACGAACACAAATACCCATGCCTTACCCGGGACTCGAACCCAGAACCCCTAGCGTTGTAGCGCGCTCTGCTAACCACTTCGCCACGAAGGTCGACTATACCTCTTCTCCAGGTAGCTCATGTTAAAATTTGCTACCAGTTTGAAGAAACGAATTTACACATAATGTCATATCTATAATTTCCTCATGGCAATTTTCATTAGGAAACGAATTCAGATAAAATCGAGAAACGCTGAAAGGGAAAAATGATGAACATGTCTATTAGCGTCTTGTCATATTTTGGAAATTGTGTAAAAAATCCGTGTTTTTAACAAGCAATCGTTTAGTTACGAAGAATTTTGTTGTTTGTTTAAAGTAGGAACAGGAGAGCGAAAAGGAGTCATTTGAAACAGTCCCCGTTTGACAAGAAACTTCAGCTTTTTTCCAAAGAAAAGAGAGAGGAACGTATGAAATATAAAATATGTGTGAAATTAAAACAATGGAAACCTTGAAAGATAATACTAACGAACTTCAAACTATGAAAAACATATTTTCGTGGTGGAAAAATCCAAGTCGTTTTCGAAATATGAACTTGATGTTTTTCTTTATTATGAAGTGGATATATGGGACGATACGATCCCTCAGCAAGAAAATTTTAAGTAAGCTACCTCCAACTTTCTCAATGGTCATAATTACTACTTAGGGTTCGGAAGTTGATGAAAAATTCACTTTTTCTGACCCTTAAAAACAATGCTAAACCTGATATCATGTCCGTTTCCCTTCAGTTAGAGCCAGAAAACACTTTCTATTTTACATTTTTTTTTGTTTTGCATTTTTCGGCCTTTTTTGGCTTTTAGTTTATTTGTCAGTATTTTTAACAGTTTTTGTTGCATTTTTACTTATTTTTGAGGTTTATTTTTCTCCTCCTCTGTTGTTTCGTGCATTTTAAATGCATTTACTAGTAAAACTTAAATAAATAAATTTCTTGACATGGTCCTTTTAGCAAATTCACCATGAATCGAAAATACGGTCAATAGAAAAGCATAATATTATTCGTAACTGAAATGTTTGGCAATGGATTAAAATACTTTGTGTGAAGATCTACTTTGAGGTTCTTTTTTTCTGGACACTATTATCGCTTTAATCTGTAGTTTTAAAGTAAAATTGGTCACAATATTAAATACAATTACACTCTGGTATACGCGAAGCAGAACTGTATATTCGGATGCTGGCCGACTACAGTATCATAGAAGGCCCACTCTGAAAGGAGATAAATTGGTTGATTTGGTGATTTAAGTCAACTTTATGCATAGTAAGGCTAATCGGGACTGGACCTACAGTTTAAAGTGGGATCTGAACCGACTGCATTAAATAACGTGAACCGTGTGGTGCAGGGGGATCGTTTGGTTATGGAATGGAAGGTCATTGGTTCAAACCTACTTCTTTGCAAAATCTTTTTTGGGAAGTAAACGGCTTTAGACGAGAATGCAGAAAGTTGACTTGTAAGTTGTTAATAGGTGTTAACTTATAACAGCTGAATGAAATGAAAAGTATTTCCTAAAATCCTGCCAATCACTTAAAAGAAAACACATTAGTTGAAGCATTACTTGCACAGTAGCGACGATTATGGAGTGTGGAGGGGCAGATGACCCCGCACTATGCTAAACATTATCTACCAACGGAAAGAAACTGTCCTTGCCCTCCCTCCACCTTGCCCCATCAGTTTTGAATCCCACTCGCCGCCACTGAGCATGCATCGCATAAATATACAGTAATATCATAGAATATTATATTACGTTATTAGAACACTTCATCCTCGGTAAATAAGAAGGAAAAAATAATAAGGAAAGGGTGGGATTTGAACCTACGATGTTTCGATCTTGACGAAAACAGTAAAAAAACGAAAGTGTTGTCATCTAACCAACTACTCCAAGAGATTGCTAACAGAAAGCTCAGTAAAACACGTTCATCTCAGTTGAAGCAACATTGTGCCGGAGTTTCGAACCATTTTTCGCCAAGAACCAAGGAAAAGACACACTTTGCAGAATCGTTTGGTGTTGTGCAAGGTATCTTTACTAAACATTTCGCATAAAATCATCATAAATTTGCCTTCTTGCATTCAAATGTGACCGCAATTCTTTCCAGGTGGATGAGAATCTGTTCAGTGTTTCACAATGCACATACATTTTCCTATTTTCAAATTCAGAACGAAGAATCTTGGAAAATTTTCAACATTCGTATTTCTACTTAACATTTTTTTGTCTACTCATATATTTTATTACTGCTTTAGGGTATCTTTACTTTACGGAATGTGAAAGAATGAAAAAATATCACGAGCGTTTCCATTCCGGAATATGAAATGTTGCAAAGTTGGCTATTCTTAGTTGGCTCTGAAGCGCTATGCTGCCAAATTTACGAATTCCGGACTTTGAAATTTTTCAGGGCGGTCAAATAAGATGTTGCGAAGTGTACCACCAAACATGGATTCTTCTTTCAGATACAATAACGGAATGTTGTATTTTTTCAAAGATAATGTACTTTATGAATTTAACGAATTCTCTAACCAGCTAATAAGAGCAGGACCTTCAAATATTTAATATCAATTGCCCCAAATATTCTAATTCGTTTCTAGAGATATTAAATAAACTAAAATCGACAATAGATGAACTGGAATTGAATTCCTTTTAAGAAAACTCATCAGACCACCTTTACTCAGCTGAAGTTAACGCAAGACTCCTTGCGCCGCTACCAGAATCTTTGATATCCACTCATGATTCAGACGCAAGGATCCTTGCGCGAGTGTCTACCCTATGGCCGCAAGAGTTCTTGCGCGGACGTCATCACGATTACGTAATATAGGATATGATACACACTCATGGTTCAGACGCAAGGATCCTTGCGCGAGTGTTAATGCTATGGCCTTACTGCCGCAAGAGTTCTTGCGCGGACGTCATCACGATTACGTAATATAGGATGTGACGTACAGGAGTTGAAACTTCTATACATCATGGATCGTCACCCAGATAACTACGTCATAGTCATACATACGTCATTGTTACAATAGTCGAGCAGGCGGCCTAATTGTAAGGGGCATCGCGCAAAATTCAAAATGTTGCATTGATGGTTGCATAACACACCGGGGCCATAAATACGGAATATTATTATCTTGGTTCCTTAGATATTTTGACAATCTGACTTTAGATTTGGGTAGCCCACCCATGTCTTGCGAGTTGCATATCTTCAAGGGGCGATAGGGTTGTATAACTTTCAGGGCAAAAACCAATTTTTATTATTTTCTCGCTTACCAATTAAGATATTTGAAAAATTTAAAATGCTATTTTTAATAAAATTTTTAGTAGAATTTAATGGTGATATCAGTTTTTAAATTTTGATCAGCAGAATTATTATTTGTGATATTATAAGCACAACAAATGAAGAGCCTATTTGATTAACAGACCCGATTTGGCTATACTTAAAACAATATCAAGATGTCTATATGAATCAATTGGACAAGTGTGCACACAGTTAAATCTAAAGAATCTTGAGCCCTAGTGTACAAATGAAGAATCACACAGTGTACAAATGAAGAAGCCTCAACAGATTGATTTGGCCATGTGTGCAAAAGCTGAATCTGTGAGCTTGTTGTCCATAAGCTTGTCAAAAATATGCCCTTCTTGATATTGTTATGGCTACACTTAAAACTAAGCCAAAAATGCTCATAAGAGCCACCCACACCCACACATATTTACTTCCTGTCCACTTCCGGTCACTTACGGTCCACTTACGGTCACTTACGGTCCACTTCCGGTCCACTTCCTGTCCACTTCCGGTCCACTTGTGGCCTACTTCTGGTTTATTTCTATTGCATTATGTTGTGCAACAAATTATTATCCAATATTATGCAATAAATTATTAGGCATGTGTTGTTTTCTGATTGGTTGGCTATGACATAATGTGATGATGTGGCATATTCTGATTGGCTTATTGTTTCAGATGTTTTCAATGCGGTCCGTGCTTAGGCTATATAAAGCTAGTATTGTGAGAGTGGCTGAGGAGTAAGGGTATGTTGTTGCAGTGCTCCTCATATTTTTTTATTAAAAATTAAATATTAATAATATAGAATATCTTATAATTAAAACACAAAAATATTGCAAATTTATATAAATTGAATTACAAATCTATTTGATTTAATATACAGAATTTTTTATTATTCATATCAAACATATTTGTAATATATTGAACAAAGGGTTTATATCTGCCCCAGTTTGTTATACAAGATCAATACATGACACATGGTATTAGGTCATTGTTTTTCTAGGACATGCCTGTGTAGACATGCATTTGTGCTAGGGCAGTGCTTCTGTACTTATTCTATTTTTGTGCATGTAGGCTATCAGCTTTATACAACCTGTCATAGGTTTAATAAGTATAGAGTTTTGATTTGAACCCCAAGAAATTTTATATAAATACCAAAGCCAAAAATATTAACACACATACACACACACACACACACACTAAGTATACAAAGCACACTGCTGAACCCAACTGATATTTTTTATTAAGCATAGAATTTTGATTTGAATCCCAAGAAATTTTATATAATAAACCAACAACAAAAATGCCAAATCAAAAATATTGTAATCAATGCAATAAGAATATATCCAGCCCCAATTGGGCTAAGCATCAAAAGAATTGTAATCCAGACAAATGCAGAACTCCCACAAAAATATGCCCAAAATGCCATAGAAAATATAGCATGGAATATTTTACATATAAACATATGGGTACTTGTTCTGCACAGTCATCAATATTGCCAAACAAAATTGATTGGAAATATTGGTGTGATTGCTCTGTATAACTTAGATTGCAAGGCCAAATTTTGTAATTTTCTAGACCAGGAGCTGGATCCTGTGCACCAGAAACAGGCCATAAGATGTTTATCCACTAATTATGTGAGCATCATGGAGCACACAATACACTTTACAATTTTAATCACAGAGGATGATGAAAAATATAGTGTTGTTCCCTTCTTGCCCAAACTGTGCTGCAAGTGCAACAACAAAATTAAATCATGTCTATTACCCAGACATGACAAACCATGAGAAATACATGCACCCTATAGATCCCAAAGATGAGTGGGTTATCAGAGACAAGCTGGATGGATCTCATGTATCTCTTGTGTATCAGGAAGGCTCACCCACTGTGCTCTGCAGCAGGAACACATACAATGTACAAAGCAATTTCTGTGGCCTAGAAGGCTATGCACAGAGCATGCACCCTGTGATGCAAAAACTGTTCAAAATTATTAATGCAGAGGTGGGGGATACAATTGTTGTGCATGGGGAGGTGATAGGACCCAAAATCCAGAATAACATATCTTACATACCTAAGGGCTCAGAGGTCTATGTCTATGATGTTTTCAATCTAACAACAAGATTGTTTTTAAGACCCTATATGAGAACCCTTGATGTATTAAGAGAGGCCGGGTTCAATAATCCTGTTAAGGGTAGAATTGTGCATTTAGATGATAATTTCTGGGAAGGTATAGAATCTGAGAAATCAATATTGTTCCCACACCTGGATCAGATAGAGGGATTTGTATTCTATCACAATTCTGCCCACCCTGTTGTTGAGGGTCACATGTTCAAGCAGAACATATTCAAATACAAAACTAAGTGGTACAAAAACAGAACACTGTCTGGAACACCTGCAGCAATAACTAGGGAACATTGCAGCAGGTTTTTTTTGGAAAATATGACATATTGCAGCACTTAAAGGATGCAGATGAAAATGTGAAGGATAAATTTGTGGAAGATCTGCTGTTAAAATCCCTAATAGATTACATGGATGAGTGTAATATAGATTCAGGCCAGGTTGCATCTATGAATAGTTACATGAATACATTCTTTAAACTGCTGGCTGAGAACAAGTGCCCTGATAAAAATCAAGAGAAGAGAATTCTAAAGCACTGGACTATTGCCCAGATACAGAATCCATATATTGATTAATATATATAACTCTGAATAATTAGCATGAATTTTACCAAGTTTTTCTGTATGCATGGGATTTTCCGAGCTTTGCATGTATTCAATTACATAGAGTGCATTGCATGTCTTCTCATGTACTTAATCATATAGAGTACATTGCATGTTTTTGTAATTATATAGAGTATCTTGGATTATTTCAAATATGGTGTATTACATGCCCTGAGTATTTAATTTTATATAGTTTAAATTGGATGCATTACAAATTTTTAAATAACATGATTGATATGAACATGGAGCACAGTGAATTCATAACCACAGATAAGGGTAATTTGTATAGTAAGGAGGATTTTGATCCTGACAGGGTTGAGTACTCAAAGCACACATACCTCAATGAGCTTGTTATGTATTTCCTGATGCAGAAATTTAGAAGTTGTAATGCATCCAATTTAAACTATATAAAATTAAATACTCAGGGCATGTAATACACCATATTTGAAATAATCCAAGATACTCTATATAATTACAAAAACATGCAATGTACTCTATATGATTAAGTACATGAGAAGACATGCAATGCACTCTATGTAATTGAATACATGCAAAGCTCGGAAAATCCCATGGATACAGGAAAACTTGGTAAAATTCATGCTTATTATTCAAAGTTATATATATTAATCAATATATGGATTCTGTATCTGG